>NW_026601301.1:0-60269 GCF_029448725.1 Salvelinus fontinalis
AAAGGGGTCAAAACGGCAGTTTTTGTGAAAGTTGTTTTGAATTTAATGAATCTGCTAACTTCTGACATTTTTTACCAAAGCCAGAAAAACAGGCGAAGGGTTACAAAAATAGCTCTAGTTACAGATTGGTAGACCCGATTTGAAATCCGACTTGTTGCTTGAAAAGCAGAAGAGTAGGGGTAGATTTTATATAGAAAACATTGTTTTCTGTAAAATGTTGGGAAAGGGGTCAAAACGGCAGTTGTTTGTGAAAGTTTAAAAAACACATGGTAGTGCATTTAGTAAAACTGCTGTAACGTAAGTTCCATACTGAATAAACCTTCTCCGCATTTGACAAGCAGAGAAGTAGAGGGAAGTTTAAATCCAATATATTTTTGTCAAACTCTTTGGTTTAGTGGTCAAAATGATAGTTGTTTTGAATTTAATGAATCTGCTAACTTCTGACATTTTTTACCGAAGCCAGAAAAACAGGCGAAGGGTTACAAAAATAGCTCTAGTTACAGATTGGTAGACCCGATTTGAAATCCGACTTGTTGCTTGAAAAGCAGAAGAGTACGGGTAGATTTTATATAGAAAACATTGTTTTCTGTAAAATGTTGGGAAAGGGGTCAAAACGGCAGTTGTTTGTGAAAGTTGTTTTGAATTTAATGAATCTGCTAACTTCTGACATTTTTTACCGAAGCCAGAAAAACAGGCGAAGGGTTACAAAAATAGCTCTAGTTACAGATTGGTAGACCCGATTTGAAATCCGACTTGTTGCTTGAAAAGCAGAAGAGTACGGGTAGATTTTATATAGAAAACATTGTTTTCTGTAAAATGTTGGGAAAGGGGTCAAAACGGCAGTTGTTTGTGAAAGTTGTTTTGAATTTAATGAATCTGCTAACTTCTGACATTTTTTACCGAAGCCAGAAAAACAGGCGAAGGGTTACAAAAATAGCTCTAGTTACAGATTGGTAGACCCGATTTGAAATCCGACTTGTTGCTTGAAAAGCAGAAGAGTAGGGGTAGATTTTATATAGAAAACATTGTTTTCTGTAAAATGTTGGGAAAGGGGTCAAAACGGCAGTTGTTTGTGAAAGTTTAAAAAACACATGGTAGTGCATTTAGTAAAACTGCTGTAACGTAAGTTCCATACTGAATAAACCTTCTCCGCATTTGACAAGCAGAGAAGTAGAGGGAAGTTTAAATCCAATATATTTTTGTCAAACTCTTTGGTTTAGTGGTCAAAATGATAGTTGTTTTGAATTTAATGAATCTGCTAACTTCTGACATTTTTTACCGAAGCCAGAAAAACAGGTGAAGGGTTACAAAAATAGCTCTAGTTACAGATTGGTAGACCCGATTTGAAATCCGACTTGTTGCTTGAAAAGCAGAAGAGTACGGGTAGATTTTATATAGAAAACATTGTTTTCTGTAAAATGTTGGGAAAGGGGTCAAAACGGCAGTTGTTTGTGAAAGTTGTTTTGAATTTAATGAATCTGCTAACTTCTGACATTTTTTACCGAAGCCAGAAAAACAGGCGAAGGGTTACAAAAATAGCTCTAGTTACAGATTGGTAGACCCGATTTGAAATCCGACTTGTTGCTTGAATAGCAGAAGAGTACGGGTAGATTTTATATAGAAAATGTAAAATGTTGGGAAAGGGGTCAAAACGGCAGTTTTTGTGAAAGTTGTTTTGAATTTAATGAATCTGCTAACTTCTGACATTTTTTACCAAAGCCAGAAAAACAGGCGAAGGGTTACAAAAATAGCTCTAGTTACAGATTGGTAGACCCGATTTGAAATCCGACTTGTTGCTTGAAAAGCAGAAGAGTAGGGGTAGATTTTATATAGAAAACATTGTTTTCTGTAAAATGTTGGGAAAGGGGTCAAAACGGCAGTTGTTTGTGAAAGTTTAAAAAACACATGGTAGTGCATTTAGTAAAACTGCTGTAACGTAAGTTCCATACTGAATAAACCTTCTCCGCATTTGACAAGCAGAGAAGTAGAGGGAAGTTTAAATCCAATATATTTTTGTCAAACTCTTTGGTTTAGTGGTCAAAATGATAGTTGTTTTGAATTTAATGAATCTGCTAACTTCTGACATTTTTTACCGAAGCCAGAAAAACAGGCGAAGGGTTACAAAAATAGCTCTAGTTACAGATTGGTAGACCCGATTTGAAATCCGACTTGTTGCTTGAAAAGCAGAAGAGTAGGGGTAGATTTTATATAGAAAACATTGTTTTCTGTAAAATGTTGGGAAAGGGGTCAAAACGGCAGTTTTTGTGAAAGTTGTTTTGAATTTAATGAATCTGCTAACTTCTGACATTTTTTACCGAAGCCAGAAAAACAGGCGAAGGGTTACAAAAATAGCTCTAGTTACAGATTGGTAGACCCGATTTGAAATCCGACTTGTTGCTTGAAAAGCAGAAGAGTAGGGGTAGATTTTATATAGAAAACATTGTTTTCTGTAAAATGTTGGGAAAGGGGTCAAAACGGCAGTTGTTTGTGAAAGTTTAAAAAACACATGGTAGTGCATTTAGTAAAACTGCTGTAACGTAAGTTCCATACTGAATAAACCTTCTCCGCATTTGACAAGCAGAGAAGTAGAGGGAAGTTTAAATCCAATATATTTTTGTCAAACTCTTTGGTTTAGTGGTCAAAATGATAGTTGTTTTGAATTTAATGAATCTGCTAACTTCTGACATTTTTTACCGAAGCCAGAAAAACAGGCGAAGGGTTACAAAAATAGCTCTAGTTACAGATTGGTAGACCCGATTTGAAATCCGACTTGTTGCTTGAAAAGCAGAAGAGTACGGGTAGATTTTATATAGAAAACATTGTTTTCTGTAAAATGTTGGGAAAGGGGTCAAAACGGCAGTTGTTTGTGAAAGTTGTTTTGAATTTAATGAATCTGCTAACTTCTGACATTTTTTACCGAAGCCAGAAAAACAGGCGAAGGGTTACAAAAATAGCTCTAGTTACAGATTGGTAGACCCGATTTGAAATCCGACTTGTTGCTTGAAAAGCAGAAGAGTACGGGTAGATTTTATATAGAAAATGTAAAATGTTGGGAAAGGGGTCAAAACGGCAGTTTTTGTGAAAGTTGTTTTGAATTTAATGAATCTGCTAACTTCTGACATTTTTTACCAAAGCCAGAAAAACAGGCGAAGGGTTACAAAAATAGCTCTAGTTACAGATTGGTAGACCCGATTTGAAATCCGACTTGTTGCTTGAAAAGCAGAAGAGTAGGGGTAGATTTTATATAGAAAACATTGTTTTCTGTAAAATGTTGGGAAAGGGGTCAAAACGGCAGTTGTTTGTGAAAGTTTAAAAAACACATGGTAGTGCATTTAGTAAAACTGCTGTAACGTAAGTTCCATACTGAATAAACCTTCTCCGCATTTGACAAGCAGAGAAGTAGAGGGAAATTTAAATCCAATATATTTTTGTCAAACTCTTTGGTTTAGTGGTCAAAATGATAGTTGTTTTGAATTTAATGAATCTGCTAACTTCTGACATTTTTTACCGAAGCCAGAAAAACAGGCGAAGGGTTACAAAAATAGCTCTAGTTACAGATTGGTAGACCCGATTTGAAATCCGACTTGTTGCTTGAAAAGCAGAAGAGTACGGGTAGATTTTATATAGAAAACATTGTTTTCTGTAAAATGTTGGGAAAGGGGTCAAAACGGCAGTTGTTTGTGAAAGTTGTTTTGAATTTAATGAATCTGCTAACTTCTGACATTTTTTACCGAAGCCAGAAAAACAGGCGAAGGGTTACAAAAATAGCTCTAGTTACAGATTGGTAGACCCGATTTGAAATCCGACTTGTTGCTTGAAAAGCAGAAGAGTACGGGTAGATTTTATATAGAAAATGTAAAATGTTGGGAAAGGGGTCAAAACGGCAGTTTTTGTGAAAGTTGTTTTGAATTTAATGAATCTGCTAACTTCTGACATTTTTTACCAAAGCCAGAAAAACAGGCGAAGGGTTACAAAAATAGCTCTAGTTACAGATTGGTAGACCCGATTTGAAATCCGACTTGTTGCTTGAAAAGCAGAAGAGTAGGGGTAGATTTTATATAGAAAACATTGTTTTCTGTAAAATGTTGGGAAAGGGGTCAAAACGGCAGTTGTTTGTGAAAGTTTAAAAAACACATGGTAGTGCATTTAGTAAAACTGCTGTAACGTAAGTTCCATACTGAATAAACCTTCTCCGCATTTGACAAGCAGAGAAGTAGAGGGAAATTTAAATCCAATATATTTTTGTCAAACTCTTTGGTTTAGTGGTCAAAATGATAGTTGTTTTGAATTTAATGAATCTGCTAACTTCTGACATTTTTTACCGAAGCCAGAAAAACAGGCGAAGGGTTACAAAAATAGCTCTAGTTACAGATTGGTAGACCCGATTTGAAATCCGACTTGTTGCTTGAAAAGCAGAAGAGTAGGGGTAGATTTTATATAGAAAACATTGTTTTCTGTAAAATGTTGGGAAAGGGGTCAAAACGGCAGTTTTTGTGAAAGTTGTTTTGAATTTAATGAATCTGCTAACTTCTGACATTTTTTACCGAAGCCAGAAAAACAGGCGAAGGGTTACAAAAATAGCTCTAGTTACAGATTGGTAGACCCGATTTGAAATCCGACTTGTTGCTTGAAAAGCAGAAGAGTAGGGGTAGATTTTATATAGAAAACATTGTTTTCTGTAAAATGTTGGGAAAGGGGTCAAAACGGCAGTTGTTTGTGAAAGTTTAAAAAACACATGGTAGTGCATTTAGTAAAACTGCTGTAACGTAAGTTCCATACTGAATAAACCTTCTCCGCATTTGACAAGCAGAGAAGTAGAGGGAAGTTTAAATCCAATATATTTTTGTCAAACTCTTTGGTTTAGTGGTCAAAATGATAGTTGTTTTGAATTTAATGAATCTGCTAACTTCTGACATTTTTTACCGAAGCCAGAAAAACAGGCGAAGGGTTACAGAAATAGCTCTAGTTACAGATTGGTAGACCCGATTTGAAATCCGACTTGTTGCTTGAAAAGCAGAAGAGTACGGGTAGATTTTATATAGAAAACATTGTTTTCTGTAAAATGTTGGGAAAGGGGTCAAAACGGCAGTTGTTTGTGAAAGTTGTTTTGAATTTAATGAATCTGCTAACTTCTGACATTTTTTACCGAAGCCAGAAAAACAGGCGAAGGGTTACAAAAATAGCTCTAGTTACAGATTGGTAGACCCGATTTGAAATCCGACTTGTTGCTTGAAAAGCAGAAGAGTAGGGGTAGATTTTATATAGAAAACATTGTTTTCTGTAAAATGTTGGGAAAGGGGTCAAAACGGCAGTTGTTTGTGAAAGTTTAAAAAACACATGGTAGTGCATTTAGTAAAACTGCTGTAACGTAAGTTCCATACTGAATAAACCTTCTCCGCATTTGACAAGCAGAGAAGTAGAGGGAAGTTTAAATCCAATATATTTTTGTCAAACTCTTTGGTTTAGTGGTCAAAATGATAGTTGTTTTGAATTTAATGAATCTGCTAACTTCTGACATTTTTTACCGAAGCCAGAAAAACAGGCGAAGGGTTACAAAAATAGCTCTAGTTACAGATTGGTAGACCCGATTTGAAATCCGACTTGTTGCTTGAAAAGCAGAAGAGTACGGGTAGATTTTATATAGAAAACATTGTTTTCTGTAAAATGTTGGGAAAGGGGTCAAAACGGCAGTTGTTTGTGAAAGTTGTTTTGAATTTAATGAATCTGCTAACTTCTGACATTTTTTACCGAAGCCAGAAAAACAGGCGAAGGGTTACAAAAATAGCTCTAGTTACAGATTGGTAGACCCGATTTGAAATCCGACTTGTTGCTTGAAAAGCAGAAGAGTACGGGTAGATTTTATATAGAAAATGTAAAATGTTGGGAAAGGGGTCAAAACGGCAGTTTTTGTGAAAGTTGTTTTGAATTTAATGAATCTGCTAACTTCTGACATTTTTTACCAAAGCCAGAAAAACAGGCGAAGGGTTACAAAAATAGCTCTAGTTACAGATTGGTAGACCCGATTTGAAATCCGACTTGTTGCTTGAAAAGCAGAAGAGTAGGGGTAGATTTTATATAGAAAACATTGTTTTCTGTAAAATGTTGGGAAAGGGGTCAAAACGGCAGTTGTTTGTGAAAGTTTAAAAAACACATGGTAGTGCATTTAGTAAAACTGCTGTAACGTAAGTTCCATACTGAATAAACCTTCTCCGCATTTGACAAGCAGAGAAGTAGAGGGAAATTTAAATCCAATATATTTTTGTCAAACTCTTTGGTTTAGTGGTCAAAATGATAGTTGTTTTGAATTTAATGAATCTGCTAACTTCTGACATTTTTTACCGAAGCCAGAAAAACAGGCGAAGGGTTACAAAAATAGCTCTAGTTACAGATTGGTAGACCCGATTTGAAATCCGACTTGTTGCTTGAAAAGCAGAAGAGTAGGGGTAGATTTTATATAGAAAACATTGTTTTCTGTAAAATGTTGGGAAAGGGGTCAAAACGGCAGTTTTTGTGAAAGTTGTTTTGAATTTAATGAATCTGCTAACTTCTGACATTTTTTACCGAAGCCAGAAAAACAGGCGAAGGGTTACAAAAATAGCTCTAGTTACAGATTGGTAGACCCGATTTGAAATCCGACTTGTTGCTTGAAAAGCAGAAGAGTAGGGGTAGATTTTATATAGAAAACATTGTTTTCTGTAAAATGTTGGGAAAGGGGTCAAAACGGCAGTTGTTTGTGAAAGTTTAAAAAACACATGGTAGTGCATTTAGTAAAACTGCTGTAACGTAAGTTCCATACTGAATAAACCTTCTCCGCATTTGACAAGCAGAGAAGTAGAGGGAAGTTTAAATCCAATATATTTTTGTCAAACTCTTTGGTTTAGTGGTCAAAATGATAGTTGTTTTGAATTTAATGAATCTGCTAACTTCTGACATTTTTTACCGAAGCCAGAAAAACAGGCGAAGGGTTACAAAAATAGCTCTAGTTACAGATTGGTAGACCCGATTTGAAATCCGACTTGTTGCTTGAAAAGCAGAAGAGTAGGGGTAGATTTTATATAGAAAACATTGTTTTCTGTAAAATGTTGGGAAAGGGGTCAAAACGGCAGTTGTTTGTGAAAGTTTAAAAAACACATGGTAGTGCATTTAGTAAAACTGCTGTAACGTAAGTTCCATACTGAATAAACCTTCTCCGCATTTGACAAGCAGAGAAGTAGAGGGAAGTTTAAATCCAATATATTTTTGTCAAACTCTTTGGTTTAGTGGTCAAAATGATAGTTGTTTTGAATTTAATGAATCTGCTAACTTCTGACATTTTTTACCGAAGCCAGAAAAACAGGCGAAGGGTTACAAAAATAGCTCTAGTTACAGATTGGTAGACCCGATTTGAAATCCGACTTGTTGCTTGAAAAGCAGAAGAGTAGGGGTAGATTTTATATAGAAAACATTGTTTTCTGTAAAATGTTGGGAAAGGGGTCAAAACGGCAGTTGTTTGTGAAAGTTTAAAAAACACATGGTAGTGCATTTAGTAAAACTGCTGTAACGTAAGTTCCATACTGAATAAACCTTCTCCGCATTTGACAAGCAGAGAAGTAGAGGGAAGTTTAAATCCAATATATTTTTGTCAAACTCTTTGGTTTAGTGGTCAAAATGATAGTTGTTTTGAATTTAATGAATCTGCTAACTTCTGACATTTTTTACCGAAGCCAGAAAAACAGGCGAAGGGTTACAAAAATAGCTCTAGTTACAGATTGGTAGACCCGATTTGAAATCCGACTTGTTGCTTGAAAAGCAGAAGAGTACGGGTAGATTTTATATAGAAAACATTGTTTTCTGTAAAATGTTGGGAAAGGGGTCAAAACGGCAGTTGTTTGTGAAAGTTGTTTTGAATTTAATGAATCTGCTAACTTCTGACATTTTTTACCGAAGCCAGAAAAACAGGCGAAGGGTTACAAAAATAGCTCTAGTTACAGATTGGTAGACCCGATTTGAAATCCGACTTGTTGCTTGAAAAGCAGAAGAGTACGGGTAGATTTTATATAGAAAATGTAAAATGTTGGGAAAGGGGTCAAAACGGCAGTTTTTGTGAAAGTTGTTTTGAATTTAATGAATCTGCTAACTTCTGACATTTTTTACCAAAGCCAGAAAAACAGGCGAAGGGTTACAAAAATAGCTCTAGTTACAGATTGGTAGACCCGATTTGAAATCCGACTTGTTGCTTGAAAAGCAGAAGAGTAGGGGTAGATTTTATATAGAAAACATTGTTTTCTGTAAAATGTTGGGAAAGGGGTCAAAACGGCAGTTGTTTGTGAAAGTTTAAAAAACACATGGTAGTGCATTTAGTAAAACTGCTGTAACGTAAGTTCCATACTGAATAAACCTTCTCCGCATTTGACAAGCAGAGAAGTAGAGGGAAATTTAAATCCAATATATTTTTGTCAAACTCTTTGGTTTAGTGGTCAAAATGATAGTTGTTTTGAATTTAATGAATCTGCTAACTTCTGACATTTTTTACCGAAGCCAGAAAAACAGGCGAAGGGTTACAAAAATAGCTCTAGTTACAGATTGGTAGACCCGATTTGAAATCCGACTTGTTGCTTGAAAAGCAGAAGAGTAGGGGTAGATTTTATATAGAAAACATTGTTTTCTGTAAAATGTTGGGAAAGGGGTCAAAACGGCAGTTTTTGTGAAAGTTGTTTTGAATTTAATGAATCTGCTAACTTCTGACATTTTTTACCGAAGCCAGAAAAACAGGCGAAGGGTTACAAAAATAGCTCTAGTTACAGATTGGTAGACCCGATTTGAAATCCGACTTGTTGCTTGAAAAGCAGAAGAGTAGGGGTAGATTTTATATAGAAAACATTGTTTTCTGTAAAATGTTGGGAAAGGGGTCAAAACGGCAGTTGTTTGTGAAAGTTTAAAAAACACATGGTAGTGCATTTAGTAAAACTGCTGTAACGTAAGTTCCATACTGAATAAACCTTCTCCGCATTTGACAAGCAGAGAAGTAGAGGGAAGTTTAAATCCAATATATTTTTGTCAAACTCTTTGGTTTAGTGGTCAAAATGATAGTTGTTTTGAATTTAATGAATCTGCTAACTTCTGACATTTTTTACCGAAGCCAGAAAAACAGGCGAAGGGTTACAGAAATAGCTCTAGTTACAGATTGGTAGACCCGATTTGAAATCCGACTTGTTGCTTGAAAAGCAGAAGAGTACGGGTAGATTTTATATAGAAAACATTGTTTTCTGTAAAATGTTGGGAAAGGGGTCAAAACGGCAGTTGTTTGTGAAAGTTGTTTTGAATTTAATGAATCTGCTAACTTCTGACATTTTTTACCGAAGCCAGAAAAACAGGCGAAGGGTTACAAAAATAGCTCTAGTTACAGATTGGTAGACCCGATTTGAAATCCGACTTGTTGCTTGAAAAGCAGAAGAGTAGGGGTAGATTTTATATAGAAAACATTGTTTTCTGTAAAATGTTGGGAAAGGGGTCAAAACGGCAGTTGTTTGTGAAAGTTTAAAAAACACATGGTAGTGCATTTAGTAAAACTGCTGTAACGTAAGTTCCATACTGAATAAACCTTCTCCGCATTTGACAAGCAGAGAAGTAGAGGGAAGTTTAAATCCAATATATTTTTGTCAAACTCTTTGGTTTAGTGGTCAAAATGATAGTTGTTTTGAATTTAATGAATCTGCTAACTTCTGACATTTTTTACCGAAGCCAGAAAAACAGGCGAAGGGTTACAAAAATAGCTCTAGTTACAGATTGGTAGACCCGATTTGAAATCCGACTTGTTGCTTGAAAAGCAGAAGAGTACGGGTAGATTTTATATAGAAAACATTGTTTTCTGTAAAATGTTGGGAAAGGGGTCAAAACGGCAGTTGTTTGTGAAAGTTGTTTTGAATTTAATGAATCTGCTAACTTCTGACATTTTTTACCGAAGCCAGAAAAACAGGCGAAGGGTTACAAAAATAGCTCTAGTTACAGATTGGTAGACCCGATTTGAAATCCGACTTGTTGCTTGAAAAGCAGAAGAGTACGGGTAGATTTTATATAGAAAATGTAAAATGTTGGGAAAGGGGTCAAAACGGCAGTTTTTGTGAAAGTTGTTTTGAATTTAATGAATCTGCTAACTTCTGACATTTTTTACCAAAGCCAGAAAAACAGGCGAAGGGTTACAAAAATAGCTCTAGTTACAGATTGGTAGACCCGATTTGAAATCCGACTTGTTGCTTGAAAAGCAGAAGAGTAGGGGTAGATTTTATATAGAAAACATTGTTTTCTGTAAAATGTTGGGAAAGGGGTCAAAACGGCAGTTGTTTGTGAAAGTTTAAAAAACACATGGTAGTGCATTTAGTAAAACTGCTGTAACGTAAGTTCCATACTGAATAAACCTTCTCCGCATTTGACAAGCAGAGAAGTAGAGGGAAATTTAAATCCAATATATTTTTGTCAAACTCTTTGGTTTAGTGGTCAAAATGATAGTTGTTTTGAATTTAATGAATCTGCTAACTTCTGACATTTTTTACCGAAGCCAGAAAAACAGGCGAAGGGTTACAAAAATAGCTCTAGTTACAGATTGGTAGACCCGATTTGAAATCCGACTTGTTGCTTGAAAAGCAGAAGAGTAGGGGTAGATTTTATATAGAAAACATTGTTTTCTGTAAAATGTTGGGAAAGGGGTCAAAACGGCAGTTTTTGTGAAAGTTGTTTTGAATTTAATGAATCTGCTAACTTCTGACATTTTTTACCGAAGCCAGAAAAACAGGCGAAGGGTTACAAAAATAGCTCTAGTTACAGATTGGTAGACCCGATTTGAAATCCGACTTGTTGCTTGAAAAGCAGAAGAGTAGGGGTAGATTTTATATAGAAAACATTGTTTTCTGTAAAATGTTGGGAAAGGGGTCAAAACGGCAGTTGTTTGTGAAAGTTTAAAAAACACATGGTAGTGCATTTAGTAAAACTGCTGTAACGTAAGTTCCATACTGAATAAACCTTCTCCGCATTTGACAAGCAGAGAAGTAGAGGGAAGTTTAAATCCAATATATTTTTGTCAAACTCTTTGGTTTAGTGGTCAAAATGATAGTTGTTTTGAATTTAATGAATCTGCTAACTTCTGACATTTTTTACCGAAGCCAGAAAAACAGGCGAAGGGTTACAAAAATAGCTCTAGTTACAGATTGGTAGACCCGATTTGAAATCCGACTTGTTGCTTGAAAAGCAGAAGAGTAGGGGTAGATTTTATATAGAAAACATTGTTTTCTGTAAAATGTTGGGAAAGGGGTCAAAACGGCAGTTGTTTGTGAAAGTTTAAAAAACACATGGTAGTGCATTTAGTAAAACTGCTGTAACGTAAGTTCCATACTGAATAAACCTTCTCCGCATTTGACAAGCAGAGAAGTAGAGGGAAGTTTAAATCCAATATATTTTTGTCAAACTCTTTGGTTTAGTGGTCAAAATGATAGTTGTTTTGAATTTAATGAATCTGCTAACTTCTGACATTTTTTACCGAAGCCAGAAAAACAGGCGAAGGGTTACAAAAATAGCTCTAGTTACAGATTGGTAGACCCGATTTGAAATCCGACTTGTTGCTTGAAAAGCAGAAGAGTAGGGGTAGATTTTATATAGAAAACATTGTTTTCTGTAAAATGTTGGGAAAGGGGTCAAAACGGCAGTTGTTTGTGAAAGTTTAAAAAACACATGGTAGTGCATTTAGTAAAACTGCTGTAACGTAAGTTCCATACTGAATAAACCTTCTCCGCATTTGACAAGCAGAGAAGTAGAGGGAAGTTTAAATCCAATATATTTTTGTCAAACTCTTTGGTTTAGTGGTCAAAATGATAGTTGTTTTGAATTTAATGAATCTGCTAACTTCTGACATTTTTTACCGAAGCCAGAAAAACAGGCGAAGGGTTACAAAAATAGCTCTAGTTACAGATTGGTAGACCCGATTTGAAATCCGACTTGTTGCTTGAAAAGCAGAAGAGTACGGGTAGATTTTATATAGAAAACATTGTTTTCTGTAAAATGTTGGGAAAGGGGTCAAAACGGCAGTTGTTTGTGAAAGTTGTTTTGAATTTAATGAATCTGCTAACTTCTGACATTTTTTACCGAAGCCAGAAAAACAGGCGAAGGGTTACAAAAATAGCTCTAGTTACAGATTGGTAGACCCGATTTGAAATCCGACTTGTTGCTTGAAAAGCAGAAGAGTACGGGTAGATTTTATATAGAAAATGTAAAATGTTGGGAAAGGGGTCAAAACGGCAGTTTTTGTGAAAGTTGTTTTGAATTTAATGAATCTGCTAACTTCTGACATTTTTTACCAAAGCCAGAAAAACAGGCGAAGGGTTACAAAAATAGCTCTAGTTACAGATTGGTAGACCCGATTTGAAATCCGACTTGTTGCTTGAAAAGCAGAAGAGTAGGGGTAGATTTTATATAGAAAACATTGTTTTCTGTAAAATGTTGGGAAAGGGGTCAAAACGGCAGTTGTTTGTGAAAGTTTAAAAAACACATGGTAGTGCATTTAGTAAAACTGCTGTAACGTAAGTTCCATACTGAATAAACCTTCTCCGCATTTGACAAGCAGAGAAGTAGAGGGAAATTTAAATCCAATATATTTTTGTCAAACTCTTTGGTTTAGTGGTCAAAATGATAGTTGTTTTGAATTTAATGAATCTGCTAACTTCTGACATTTTTTACCGAAGCCAGAAAAACAGGCGAAGGGTTACAAAAATAGCTCTAGTTACAGATTGGTAGACCCGATTTGAAATCCGACTTGTTGCTTGAAAAGCAGAAGAGTAGGGGTAGATTTTATATAGAAAACATTGTTTTCTGTAAAATGTTGGGAAAGGGGTCAAAACGGCAGTTTTTGTGAAAGTTGTTTTGAATTTAATGAATCTGCTAACTTCTGACATTTTTTACCGAAGCCAGAAAAACAGGCGAAGGGTTACAAAAATAGCTCTAGTTACAGATTGGTAGACCCGATTTGAAATCCGACTTGTTGCTTGAAAAGCAGAAGAGTAGGGGTAGATTTTATATAGAAAACATTGTTTTCTGTAAAATGTTGGGAAAGGGGTCAAAACGGCAGTTGTTTGTGAAAGTTTAAAAAACACATGGTAGTGCATTTAGTAAAACTGCTGTAACGTAAGTTCCATACTGAATAAACCTTCTCCGCATTTGACAAGCAGAGAAGTAGAGGGAAGTTTAAATCCAATATATTTTTGTCAAACTCTTTGGTTTAGTGGTCAAAATGATAGTTGTTTTGAATTTAATGAATCTGCTAACTTCTGACATTTTTTACCGAAGCCAGAAAAACAGGCGAAGGGTTACAGAAATAGCTCTAGTTACAGATTGGTAGACCCGATTTGAAATCCGACTTGTTGCTTGAAAAGCAGAAGAGTACGGGTAGATTTTATATAGAAAACATTGTTTTCTGTAAAATGTTGGGAAAGGGGTCAAAACGGCAGTTGTTTGTGAAAGTTGTTTTGAATTTAATGAATCTGCTAACTTCTGACATTTTTTACCAAAGCCAGAAAAACAGGCGAAGGGTTACAAAAATAGCTCTAGTTACAGATTGGTAGACCCGATTTGAAATCCGACTTGTTGCTTGAAAAGCAGAAGAGTAGGGGTAGATTTTATATAGAAAACATTGTTTTCTGTAAAATGTTGGGAAAGGGGTCAAAACGGCAGTTGTTTGTGAAAGTTTAAAAAACACATGGTAGTGCATTTAGTAAAACTGCTGTAACGTAAGTTCCATACTGAATAAACCTTCTCCGCATTTGACAAGCAGAGAAGTAGAGGGAAATTTAAATCCAATATATTTTTGTCAAACTCTTTGGTTTAGTGGTCAAAATGATAGTTGTTTTGAATTTAATGAATCTGCTAACTTCTGACATTTTTTACCGAAGCCAGAAAAACAGGCGAAGGGTTACAAAAATAGCTCTAGTTACAGATTGGTAGACCCGATTTGAAATCCGACTTGTTGCTTGAAAAGCAGAAGAGTAGGGGTAGATTTTATATAGAAAACATTGTTTTCTGTAAAATGTTGGGAAAGGGGTCAAAACGGCAGTTGTTTGTGAAAGTTTAAAAAACACATGGTAGTGCATTTAGTAAAACTGCTGTAACGTAAGTTCCATACTGAATAAACCTTCTCCGCATTTGACAAGCAGAGAAGTAGAGGGAAGTTTAAATCCAATATATTTTTGTCAAACTCTTTGGTTTAGTGGTCAAAATGATAGTTGTTTTGAATTTAATGAATCTGCTAACTTCTGACATTTTTTACCGAAGCCAGAAAAACAGGCGAAGGGTTACAAAAATAGCTCTAGTTACAGATTGGTAGACCCGATTTGAAATCCGACTTGTTGCTTGAAAAGCAGAAGAGTACGGGTAGATTTTATATAGAAAACATTGTTTTCTGTAAAATGTTGGGAAAGGGGTCAAAACGGCAGTTGTTTGTGAAAGTTGTTTTGAATTTAATGAATCTGCTAACTTCTGACATTTTTTACCGAAGCCAGAAAAACAGGCGAAGGGTTACAAAAATAGCTCTAGTTACAGATTGGTAGACCCGATTTGAAATCCGACTTGTTGCTTGAAAAGCAGAAGAGTACGGGTAGATTTTATATAGAAAATGTAACATGTTGGGAAAGGGGTCAAAACGGCAGTTTTTGTGAAAGTTGTTTTGAATTTAATGAATCTGCTAACTTCTGACATTTTTTACCAAAGCCAGAAAAACAGGCGAAGGGTTACAAAAATAGCTCTAGTTACAGATTGGTAGACCCGATTTGAAATCCGACTTGTTGCTTGAAAAGCAGAAGAGTAGGGGTAGATTTTATATAGAAAACATTGTTTTCTGTAAAATGTTGGGAAAGGGGTCAAAACGGCAGTTGTTTGTGAAAGTTTAAAAAACACATGGTAGTGCATTTAGTAAAACTGCTGTAACGTAAGTTCCATACTGAATAAACCTTCTCCGCATTTGACAAGCAGAGAAGTAGAGGGAAGTTTAAATCCAATATATTTTTGTCAAACTCTTTGGTTTAGTGGTCAAAATGATAGTTGTTTTGAATTTAATGAATCTGCTAACTTCTGACATTTTTTACCGAAGCCAGAAAAACAGGCGAAGGGTTACAAAAATAGCTCTAGTTACAGATTGGTAGACCCGATTTGAAATCCGACTTGTTGCTTGAAAAGCAGAAGAGTAGGGGTAGATTTTATATAGAAAACATTGTTTTCTGTAAAATGTTGGGAAAGGGGTCAAAACGGCAGTTGTTTGTGAAAGTTTAAAAAACACATGGTAGTGCATTTAGTAAAACTGCTGTAACGTAAGTTCCATACTGAATAAACCTTCTCCGCATTTGACAAGCAGAGAAGTAGAGGGAAGTTTAAATCCAATATATTTTTGTCAAACTCTTTGGTTTAGTGGTCAAAATGATAGTTGTTTTGAATTTAATGAATCTGCTAACTTCTGACATTTTTTACCGAAGCCAGAAAAACAGACGAAGGGTTACAAAAATAGCTCTAGTTACAGATTGGTAGACCCGATTTGAAATCCGACTTGTTGCTTGAAAAGCAGAAGAGTAGGGGTAGATTTTATATAGAAAACATTGTTTTCTGTAATATGTTGGGAAAGGGGTCAAAACGGCAGTTTTTGTGAAAGTTGTTTTGAATTTAATGAATCTGCTAACTTCTGACATTTTTTACCGAAGCCAGAAAAACAGGCGAAGGGTTACAAAAATAGCTCTAGTTACAGATTGGTAGACCCGATTTGAAATCCGACTTGTTGCTTGAAAAGCAGAAGAGTAGGGGTAGATTTTATATAGAAAACATTGTTTTCTGTAAAATGTTGGGAAAGGGGTCAAAACGGCAGTTGTTTGTGAAAGTTTAAAAAACACATGGTAGTGCATTTAGTAAAACTGCTGTAACGTAAGTTCCATACTGAATAAACCTTCTCCGCATTTGACAAGCAGAGAAGTAGAGGGAAGTTTAAATCCCATATATTTTTGTCAAACTCTTTGGTTTAGTGGTCAAAATGATAGTTGTTTTGAATTTAATGAATCTGCTAACTTCTGACATTTTTTACCGAAGCCAGAAAAACAGGCGAAGGGTTACAAAAATAGCTCTAGTTACAGATTGGTAGACCCGATTTGAAATCCGACTTGTTGCTTGAAAAGCAGAAGAGTACGGGTAGATTTTATATAGAAAACATTGTTTTCTGTAAAATTTTGGGAAAGGGGTCAAAACGGCAGTTGTTTGTGAAAGTTGTTTTGAATTTAATGAATCTGCTAACTTCTGACATTTTTTACCGAAGCCAGAAAAACAGGCGAAGGGTTACAAAAATAGCTCTAGTTACAGATTGGTAGACCCGATTTGAAATCCGACTTGTTGCTTGAAAAGCAGAAGAGTACGGGTAGATTTTATATAGAAAATGTAAAATGTTGGGAAAGGGGTCAAAACGGCAGTTTTTGTGAAAGTTGTTTTGAATTTAATGAATCTGCTAACTTCTGACATTTTTTACCAAAGCCAGAAAAACAGGCGAAGGGTTACAAAAATAGCTCTAGTTACAGATTGGTAGACCCGATTTGAAATCCGACTTGTTGCTTGAAAAGCAGAAGAGTACGGGTAGATTTTATATAGAAAATGAAAAATGTTGGGAAAGGGGTCAAAACGGCAGTTTTTGTGAAAGTTGTTTTGAATTTAATGAATCTGCTAACTTCTGACATTTTTTACCAAAGCCAGAAAAACAGGCGAAGGGTTACAAAAATAGCTCTAGTTACAGATTGGTAGACCCGATTTGAAATCCGACTTGTTGCTTGAAAAGCAGAAGAGTAGGGGTAGATTTTATATAGAAAACATTGTTTTCTGTAAAATGTTGGGAAAGGGGTCAAAACGGCAGTTGTTTGTGAAAGTTTAAAAAACACATGGTAGTGCATTTAGTAAAACTGCTGTAACGTAAGTTCCATACTGAATAAACCTTCTCCGCATTTGACAAGCAGAGAAGTAGAGGGAAGTTTAAATCCAATATATTTTTGTCAAACTCTTTGGTTTAGTGGTCAAAATGATAGTTGTTTTGAATTTAATGAATCTGCTAACTTCTGACATTTTTTACCGAAGCCAGAAAAACAGGCGAAGGGTTACAAAAATAGCTCTAGTTACAGATTGGTAGACCCGATTTGAAATCCGACTTATTGCTTGAAAAGCAGAAGAGTAGGGGTAGATTTTATATAGAAAACATTGTTTTCTGTAAAATGTTGGGAAAGGGGTCAAAACGGCAGTTGTTTGTGAAAGTTTAAAAAACACATGGTAGTGCATTTAGTAAAACTGCTGTAACGTAAGTTCCATACTGAATAAACCTTCTCCGCATTTGACAAGCAGAGAAGTAGAGGGAAGTTTAAATCCAATATATTTTTGTCAAACTCTTTGGTTTAGTGGTCAAAATGATAGTTGTTTTGAATTTAATGAATCTGCTAACTTCTGACATTTTTTACCGAAGCCAGAAAAACAGACGAAGGGTTACAAAAATAGCTCTAGTTACAGATTGGTAGACCCGATTTGAAATCCGACTTGTTGCTTGAAAAGCAGAAGAGTAGGGGTAGATTTTATATAGAAAACATTGTTTTCTGTAAAATGTTGGGAAAGGGGTCAAAACGGCAGTTTTTGTGAAAGTTGTTTTGAATTTAATGAATCTGCTAACTTCTGACATTTTTTACCGAAGCCAGAAAAACAGGCGAAGGGTTACAAAAATAGCTCTAGTTACAGATTGGTAGACCCGATTTGAAATCCGACTTGTTGCTTGAAAAGCAGAAGAGTAGGGGTAGATTTTATATAGAAAACATTGTTTTCTGTAAAATGTTGGGAAAGGGGTCAAAACGGCAGTTGTTTGTGAAAGTTTAAAAAACACATGGTAGTGCATTTAGTAAAACTGCTGTAACGTAAGTTCCATACTGAATAAACCTTCTCCGCATTTGACAAGCAGAGAAGTAGAGGGAAGTTTAAATCCCATATATTTTTGTCAAACTCTTTGGTTTAGTGGTCAAAATGATAGTTGTTTTGAATTTAATGAATCTGCTAACTTCTGACATTTTTTACCGAAGCCAGAAAAACAGGCGAAGGGTTACAAAAATAGCTCTAGTTACAGATTGGTAGACCCGATTTGAAATCCGACTTGTTGCTTGAAAAGCAGAAGAGTACGGGTAGATTTTATATAGAAAACATTGTTTTCTGTAAAATTTTGGGAAAGGGGTCAAAACGGCAGTTGTTTGTGAAAGTTGTTTTGAATTTAATGAATCTGCTAACTTCTGACATTTTTTACCGAAGCCAGAAAAACAGGCGAAGGGTTACAAAAATAGCTCTAGTTACAGATTGGTAGACCCGATTTGAAATCCGACTTGTTGCTTGAAAAGCAGAAGAGTACGGGTAGATTTTATATAGAAAATGTAAAATGTTGGGAAAGGGGTCAAAACGGCAGTTTTTGTGAAAGTTGTTTTGAATTTAATGAATCTGCTAACTTCTGACATTTTTTACCAAAGCCAGAAAAACAGGCGAAGGGTTACAAAAATAGCTCTAGTTACAGATTGGTAGACCCGATTTGAAATCCGACTTGTTGCTTGAAAAGCAGAAGAGTAGGGGTAGATTTTATATAGAAAACATTGTTTTCTGTAAAATGTTGGGAAAGGGGTCAAAACGGCAGTTGTTTGTGAAAGTTTAAAAAACACATGGTAGTGCATTTAGTAAAACTGCTGTAACGTAAGTTCCATACTGAATAAACCTTCTCCGCATTTGACAAGCAGAGAAGTAGAGGGAAGTTTAAATCCAATATATTTTTGTCAAACTCTTTGGTTTAGTGGTCAAAATGATAGTTGTTTTGAATTTAATGAATCTGCTAACTTCTGACATTTTTTACCGAAGCCAGAAAAACAGACGAAGGGTTACAAAAATAGCTCTAGTTACAGATTGGTAGACCCGATTTGAAATCCGACTTGTTGCTTGAAAAGCAGAAGAGTAGGGGTAGATTTTATATAGAAAACATTGTTTTCTGTAAAATGTTGGGAAAGGGGTCAAAACGGCAGTTTTTGTGAAAGTTGTTTTGAATTTAATGAATCTGCTAACTTCTGACATTTTTTACCGAAGCCAGAAAAACAGGCGAAGGGTTACAAAAATAGCTCTAGTTACAGATTGGTAGACCCGATTTGAAATCCGACTTGTTGCTTGAAAAGCAGAAGAGTAGGGGTAGATTTTATATAGAAAACATTGTTTTCTGTAAAATGTTGGGAAAGGGGTCAAAACGGCAGTTGTTTGTGAAAGTTTAAAAAACACATGGTAGTGCATTTAGTAAAACTGCTGTAACGTAAGTTCCATACTGAATAAACCTTCTCCGCATTTGACAAGCAGAGAAGTAGAGGGAAGTTTAAATCCAATATATTTTTGTCAAACTCTTTGGTTTAGTGGTCAAAATGATAGTTGTTTTGAATTTAATGAATCTGCTAACTTCTGACATTTTTTACCGAAGCCAGAAAAACAGGCGAAGGGTTACAAAAATAGCTCTAGTTACAGATTGGTAGACCCGATTTGAAATCCGACTTGTTGCTTGAAAAGCAGAAGAGTACGGGTAGATTTTATATAGAAAACATTGTTTTCTGTAAAATGTTGGGAAAGGGGTCAAAACGGCAGTTGTTTGTGAAAGTTGTTTTGAATTTAATGAATCTGCTAACTTCTGACATTTTTTACCGAAGCCAGAAAAACAGGCGAAGGGTTACAAAAATAGCTCTAGTTACAGATTGGTAGACCCGATTTGAAATCCGACTTGTTGCTTGAAAAGCAGAAGAGTACGGGTAGATTTTATATAGAAAATGTAAAATGTTGGGAAAGGGGTCAAAACGGCAGTTTTTGTGAAAGTTGTTTTGAATTTAATGAATCTGCTAACTTCTGACATTTTTTACCAAAGCCAGAAAAACAGGCGAAGGGTTACAAAAATAGCTCTAGTTACAGATTGGTAGACCCGATTTGAAATCCGACTTGTTGCTTGAAAAGCAGAAGAGTACGGGTAGATTTTATATAGAAAATGTAAAATGTTGGGAAAGGGGTCAAAACGGCAGTTTTTGTGAAAGTTGTTTTGAATTTAATGAATCTGCTAACTTCTGACATTTTTTACCAAAGCCAGAAAAACAGGCGAAGGGTTACAAAAATAGCTCTAGTTACAGATTGGTAGACCCGATTTGAAATCCGACTTGTTGCTTGAAAAGCAGAAGAGTAGGGGTAGATTTTATATAGAAAACATTGTTTTCTGTAAAATGTTGGGAAAGGGGTCAAAACGGCAGTTGTTTGTGAAAGTTTAAAAAACACATGGTAGTGCATTTAGTAAAACTGCTGTAACGTAAGTTCCATACTGAATAAACCTTCTCCGCATTTGACAAGCAGAGAAGTAGAGGGAAGTTTAAATCCAATATATTTTTGTCAAACTCTTTGGTTTAGTGGTCAAAATGATAGTTGTTTTGAATTTAATGAATCTGCTAACTTCTGACATTTTTTACCGAAGCCAGAAAAACAGGCGAAGGGTTACAAAAATAGCTCTAGTTACAGATTGGTAGACCCGATTTGAAATCCGACTTGTTGCTTGAAAAGCAGAAGAGTAGGGGTAGATTTTATATAGAAAACATTGTTTTCTGTAAAATGTTGGGAAAGGGGTCAAAACGGCAGTTTTTGTGAAAGTTGTTTTGAATTTAATGAATCTGCTAACTTCTGACATTTTTTACCCAAGCCAGAAAAACAGGCGAAGGGTTACAAAAATAGCTCTAGTTACAGATTGGTAGACCCGATTTGAAATCCGACTTGTTGCTTGAAAAGCAGAAGAGTAGGGGTAGATTTTATATAGAAAACATTGTTTTCTGTAAAATGTTGGGAAAGGGGTCAAAACGGCAGTTGTTTGTGAAAGTTTAAAAAACACATGGTAGTGCATTTAGTAAAACTGCTGTAACGTAAGTTCCATACTGAATAAACCTTCTCCGCATTTGACAAGCAGAGAAGTAGAGGGAAATTTAAATCCAATATATTTTTGTCAAACTCTTTGGTTTAGTGGTCAAAATGATAGTTGTTTTGAATTTAATGAATCTGCTAACTTCTGACATTTTTTACCGAAGCCAGAAAAACAGGCGAAGGGTTACAAAAATAGCTCTAGTTACAGATTGGTAGACCCGATTTGAAATCCGACTTGTTGCTTGAAAAGCAGAAGAGTACGGGTAGATTTTATATAGAAAACATTGTTTTCTGTAAAATGTTGGGAAAGGGGTCAAAACGGCAGTTGTTTGTGAAAGTTGTTTTGAATTTAATGAATCTGCTAACTTCTGACATTTTTTACCGAAGCCAGAAAAACAGGCGAAGGGTTACAAAAATAGCTCTAGTTACAGATTGGTAGACCCGATTTGAAATCCGACTTGTTGCTTGAAAAGCAGAAGAGTACGGGTAGATTTTATATAGAAAATGTAAAATGTTGGGAAAGGGGTCAAAACGGCAGTTTTTGTGAAAGTTGTTTTGAATTTAATGAATCTGCTAACTTCTGACATTTTTTACCAAAGCCAGAAAAACAGGCGAAGGGTTACAAAAATAGCTCTAGTTACAGATTGGTAGACCCGATTTGAAATCCGACTTGTTGCTTGAAAAGCAGAAGAGTACGGGTAGATTTTATATAGAAAATGTAAAATGTTGGGAAAGGGGTCAAAACGGCAGTTTTTGTGAAAGTTGTTTTGAATTTAATGAATCTGCTAACTTCTGACATTTTTTACCAAAGCCAGAAAAACAGGCGAAGGGTTACAAAAATAGCTCTAGTTACAGATTGGTAGACCCGATTTGAAATCCGACTTGTTGCTTGAAAAGCAGAAGAGTAGGGGTAGATTTTATATAGAAAACATTGTTTTCTGTAAAATGTTGGGAAAGGGGTCAAAACGGCAGTTGTTTGTGAAAGTTTAAAAAACACATGGTAGTGCATTTAGTAAAACTGCTGTAACGTAAGTTCCATACTGAATAAACCTTCTCCGCATTTGACAAGCAGAGAAGTAGAGGGAAGTTTAAATCCAATATATTTTTGTCAAACTCTTTGGTTTAGTGGTCAAAATGATAGTTGTTTTGAATTTAATGAATCTGCTAACTTCTGACATTTTTTACCGAAGCCAGAAAAACAGGCGAAGGGTTACAAAAATAGCTCTAGTTACAGATTGGTAGACCCGATTTGAAATCCGACTTGTTGCTTGAAAAGCAGAAGAGTAGGGGTAGATTTTATATAGAAAACATTGTTTTCTGTAAAATGTTGGGAAAGGGGTCAAAACGGCAGTTTTTGTGAAAGTTGTTTTGAATTTAATGAATCTGCTAACTTCTGACATTTTTTACCCAAGCCAGAAAAACAGGCGAAGGGTTACAAAAATAGCTCTAGTTACAGATTGGTAGACCCGATTTGAAATCCGACTTGTTGCTTGAAAAGCAGAAGAGTAGGGGTAGATTTTATATAGAAAACATTGTTTTCTGTAAAATGTTGGGAAAGGGGTCAAAACGGCAGTTGTTTGTGAAAGTTTAAAAAACACATGGTAGTGCATTTAGTAAAACTGCTGTAACGTAAGTTCCATACTGAATAAACCTTCTCCGCATTTGACAAGCAGAGAAGTAGAGGGAAATTTAAATCCAATATATTTTTGTCAAACTCTTTGGTTTAGTGGTCAAAATGATAGTTGTTTTGAATTTAATGAATCTGCTAACTTCTGACATTTTTTACCGAAGCCAGAAAAACAGGCGAAGGGTTACAAAAATAGCTCTAGTTACAGATTGGTAGACCCGATTTGAAATCCGACTTGTTGCTTGAAAAGCAGAAGAGTAGGGGTAGATTTTATATAGAAAACATTGTTTTCTGTAAAATGTTGGGAAAGGGGTCAAAACGGCAGTTGTTTGTGAAAGTTTAAAAAACACATGGTAGTGCATTTAGTAAAACTGCTGTAACGTAAGTTCCATACTGAATAAACCTTCTCCGCATTTGACAAGCAGAGAAGTAGAGGGAAGTTTAAATCCAATATATTTTTGTCAAACTCTTTGGTTTAGTGGTCAAAATGATAGTTGTTTTGAATTTAATGAATCTGCTAACTTCTGACATTTTTTACCGAAGCCAGAAAAACAGACGAAGGGTTACAAAAATAGCTCTAGTTACAGATTGGTAGACCCGATTTGAAATCCGACTTGTTGCTTGAAAAGCAGAAGAGTAGGGGTAGATTTTATATAGAAAACATTGTTTTCTGTAAAATGTTGGGAAAGGGGTCAAAACGGCAGTTTTTGTGAAAGTTGTTTTGAATTTAATGAATCTGCTAACTTCTGACATTTTTTACCCAAGCCAGAAAAACAGGCGAAGGGTTACAAAAATAGCTCTAGTTACAGATTGGTAGACCCGATTTGAAATCCGACTTGTTGCTTGAAAAGCAGAAGAGTAGGGGTAGATTTTATATAGAAAACATTGTTTTCTGTAAAATGTTGGGAAAGGGGTCAAAACGGCAGTTGTTTGTGAAAGTTTAAAAAACACATGGTAGTGCATTTAGTAAAACTGCTGTAACGTAAGTTCCATACTGAATAAACCTTCTCCGCATTTGACAAGCAGAGAAGTAGAGGGAAATTTAAATCCAATATATTTTTGTCAAACTCTTTGGTTTAGTGGTCAAAATGATAGTTGTTTTGAATTTAATGAATCTGCTAACTTCTGACATTTTTTACCGAAGCCAGAAAAACAGGCGAAGGGTTACAAAAATAGCTCTAGTTACAGATTGGTAGACCCGATTTGAAATCCGACTTGTTGCTTGAAAAGCAGAAGAGTAGGGGTAGATTTTATATAGAAAACATTGTTTTCTGTAAAATGTTGGGAAAGGGGTCAAAACGGCAGTTGTTTGTGAAAGTTTAAAAAACACATGGTAGTGCATTTAGTAAAACTGCTGTAACGTAAGTTCCATACTGAATAAACCTTCTCCGCATTTGACAAGCAGAGAAGTAGAGGGAAGTTTAAATCCAATATATTTTTGTCAAACTCTTTGGTTTAGTGGTCAAAATGATAGTTGTTTTGAATTTAATGAATCTGCTAACTTCTGACATTTTTTACCGAAGCCAGAAAAACAGACGAAGGGTTACAAAAATAGCTCTAGTTACAGATTGGTAGACCCGATTTGAAATCCGACTTGTTGCTTGAAAAGCAGAAGAGTACGGGTAGATTTTATATAGAAAACATTGTTTTCTGTAAAATGTTGGGAAAGGGGTCAAAACGGCAGTTGTTTGTGAAAGTTGTTTTGAATTTAATGAATCTGCTAACTTCTGACATTTTTTACCGAAGCCAGAAAAACAGGCGAAGGGTTACAAAAATAGCTCTAGTTACAGATTGGTAGACCCGATTTGAAATCCGACTTGTTGCTTGAAAAGCAGAAGAGTACGGGTAGATTTTATATAGAAAATGTAAAATGTTGGGAAAGGGGTCAAAACGGCAGTTTTTGTGAAAGTTGTTTTGAATTTAATGAATCTGCTAACTTCTGACATTTTTTACCAAAGCCAGAAAAACAGGCGAAGGGTTACAAAAATAGCTCTAGTTACAGATTGGTAGACCCGATTTGAAATCCGACTTGTTGCTTGAAAAGCAGAAGAGTACGGGTAGATTTTATATAGAAAATGTAAAATGTTGGGAAAGGGGTCAAAACGGCAGTTTTTGTGAAAGTTGTTTTGAATTTAATGAATCTGCTAACTTCTGACATTTTTTACCAAAGCCAGAAAAACAGGCGAAGGGTTACAAAAATAGCTCTAGTTACAGATTGGTAGACCCGATTTGAAATCCGACTTGTTGCTTGAAAAGCAGAAGAGTAGGGGTAGATTTTATATAGAAAACATTGTTTTCTGTAAAATGTTGGGAAAGGGGTCAAAACGGCAGTTGTTTGTGAAAGTTTAAAAAACACATGGTAGTGCATTTAGTAAAACTGCTGTAACGTAAGTTCCATACTGAATAAACCTTCTCCGCATTTGACAAGCAGAGAAGTAGAGGGAAGTTTAAATCCAATATATTTTTGTCAAACTCTTTGGTTTAGTGGTCAAAATGATAGTTGTTTTGAATTTAATGAATCTGCTAACTTCTGACATTTTTTACCGAAGCCAGAAAAACAGGCGAAGGGTTACAAAAATAGCTCTAGTTACAGATTGGTAGACCCGATTTGAAATCCGACTTGTTGCTTGAAAAGCAGAAGAGTAGGGGTAGATTTTATATAGAAAACATTGTTTTCTGTAAAATGTTGGGAAAGGGGTCAAAACGGCAGTTTTTGTGAAAGTTGTTTTGAATTTAATGAATCTGCTAACTTCTGACATTTTTTACCCAAGCCAGAAAAACAGGCGAAGGGTTACAAAAATAGCTCTAGTTACAGATTGGTAGACCCGATTTGAAATCCGACTTGTTGCTTGAAAAGCAGAAGAGTAGGGGTAGATTTTATATAGAAAACATTGTTTTCTGTAAAATGTTGGGAAAGGGGTCAAAACGGCAGTTGTTTGTGAAAGTTTAAAAAACACATGGTAGTGCATTTAGTAAAACTGCTGTAACGTAAGTTCCATACTGAATAAACCTTCTCCGCATTTGACAAGCAGAGAAGTAGAGGGAAATTTAAATCCAATATATTTTTGTCAAACTCTTTGGTTTAGTGGTCAAAATGATAGTTGTTTTGAATTTAATGAATCTGCTAACTTCTGACATTTTTTACCGAAGCCAGAAAAACAGGCGAAGGGTTACAAAAATAGCTCTAGTTACAGATTGGTAGACCCGATTTGAAATCCGACTTGTTGCTTGAAAAGCAGAAGAGTAGGGGTAGATTTTATATAGAAAACATTGTTTTCTGTAAAATGTTGGGAAAGGGGTCAAAACGGCAGTTGTTTGTGAAAGTTTAAAAAACACATGGTAGTGCATTTAGTAAAACTGCTGTAACGTAAGTTCCATACTGAATAAACCTTCTCCGCATTTGACAAGCAGAGAAGTAGAGGGAAGTTTAAATCCAATATATTTTTGTCAAACTCTTTGGTTTAGTGGTCAAAATGATAGTTGTTTTGAATTTAATGAATCTGCTAACTTCTGACATTTTTTACCGAAGCCAGAAAAACAGACGAAGGGTTACAAAAATAGCTCTAGTTACAGATTGGTAGACCCGATTTGAAATCCGACTTGTTGCTTGAAAAGCAGAAGAGTAGGGGTAGATTTTATATAGAAAACATTGTTTTCTGTAAAATGTTGGGAAAGGGGTCAAAACGGCAGTTTTTGTGAAAGTTGTTTTGAATTTAATGAATCTGCTAACTTCTGACATTTTTTACCCAAGCCAGAAAAACAGGCGAAGGGTTACAAAAATAGCTCTAGTTACAGATTGGTAGACCCGATTTGAAATCCGACTTGTTGCTTGAAAAGCAGAAGAGTAGGGGTAGATTTTATATAGAAAACATTGTTTTCTGTAAAATGTTGGGAAAGGGGTCAAAACGGCAGTTGTTTGTGAAAGTTTAAAAAACACATGGTAGTGCATTTAGTAAAACTGCTGTAACGTAAGTTCCATACTGAATAAACCTTCTCCGCATTTGACAAGCAGAGAAGTAGAGGGAAATTTAAATCCAATATATTTTTGTCAAACTCTTTGGTTTAGTGGTCAAAATGATAGTTGTTTTGAATTTAATGAATCTGCTAACTTCTGACATTTTTTACCGAAGCCAGAAAAACAGGCGAAGGGTTACAAAAATAGCTCTAGTTACAGATTGGTAGACCCGATTTGAAATCCGACTTGTTGCTTGAAAAGCAGAAGAGTAGGGGTAGATTTTATATAGAAAACATTGTTTTCTGTAAAATGTTGGGAAAGGGGTCAAAACGGCAGTTGTTTGTGAAAGTTTAAAAAACACATGGTAGTGCATTTAGTAAAACTGCTGTAACGTAAGTTCCATACTGAATAAACCTTCTCCGCATTTGACAAGCAGAGAAGTAGAGGGAAGTTTAAATCCAATATATTTTTGTCAAACTCTTTGGTTTAGTGGTCAAAATGATAGTTGTTTTGAATTTAATGAATCTGCTAACTTCTGACATTTTTTACCGAAGCCAGAAAAACAGACGAAGGGTTACAAAAATAGCTCTAGTTACAGATTGGTAGACCCGATTTGAAATCCGACTTGTTGCTTGAAAAGCAGAAGAGTAGGGGTAGATTTTATATAGAAAACATTGTTTTCTGTAAAATGTTGGGAAAGGGGTCAAAACGGCAGTTTTTGTGAAAGTTGTTTTGAATTTAATGAATCTGCTAACTTCTGACATTTTTTACCGAAGCCAGAAAAACAGGCGAAGGGTTACAAAAATAGCTCTAGTTACAGATTGGTAGACCCGATTTGAAATCCGACTTGTTGCTTGAAAAGCAGAAGAGTAGGGGTAGATTTTATATAGAAAACATTGTTTTCTGTAAAATGTTGGGAAAGGGGTCAAAACGGCAGTTGTTTGTGAAAGTTTAAAAAACACATGGTAGTGCATTTAGTAAAACTGCTGTAACGTAAGTTCCATACTGAATAAACCTTCTCCGCATTTGACAAGCAGAGAAGTAGAGGGAAGTTTAAATCCCATATATTTTTGTCAAACTCTTTGGTTTAGTGGTCAAAATGATAGTTGTTTTGAATTTAATGAATCTGCTAACTTCTGACATTTTTTACCGAAGCCAGAAAAACAGGCGAAGGGTTACAAAAATAGCTCTAGTTACAGATTGGTAGACCCGATTTGAAATCCGACTTGTTGCTTGAAAAGCAGAAGAGTACGGGTAGATTTTATATAGAAAACATTGTTTTCTGTAAAATTTTGGGAAAGGGGTCAAAACGGCAGTTGTTTGTGAAAGTTGTTTTGAATTTAATGAATCTGCTAACTTCTGACATTTTTTACCGAAGCCAGAAAAACAGGCGAAGGGTTACAAAAATAGCTCTAGTTACAGATTGGTAGACCCGATTTGAAATCCGACTTGTTGCTTGAAAAGCAGAAGAGTACGGGTAGATTTTATATAGAAAATGTAAAATGTTGGGAAAGGGGTCAAAACGGCAGTTTTTGTGAAAGTTGTTTTGAATTTAATGAATCTGCTAACTTCTGACATTTTTTACCAAAGCCAGAAAAACAGGCGAAGGGTTACAAAAATAGCTTTAGTTACAGATTGGTAGACCCGATTTGAAATCCGACTTGTTGCTTGAAAAGCAGAAGAGTACGGGTAGATTTTATATAGAAAATGTAAAATGTTGGGAAAGGGGTCAAAACGGCAGTTTTTGTGAAAGTTGTTTTGAATTTAATGAATCTGCTAACTTCTGACATTTTTTACCAAAGCCAGAAAAACAGGCGAAGGGTTACAAAAATAGCTCTAGTTACAGATTGGTAGACCCGATTTGAAATCCGACTTGTTGCTTGAAAAGCAGAAGAGTAGGGGTAGATTTTATATAGAAAACATTGTTTTCTGTAAAATGTTGGGAAAGGGGTCAAAACGGCAGTTGTTTGTGAAAGTTTAAAAAACACATGGTAGTGCATTTAGTAAAACTGCTGTAACGTAAGTTCCATACTGAATAAACCTTCTCCGCATTTGACAAGCAGAGAAGTAGAGGGAAGTTTAAATCCAATATATTTTTGTCAAACTCTTTGGTTTAGTGGTCAAAATGATAGTTGTTTTGAATTTAATGAATCTGCTAACTTCTGACATTTTTTACCGAAGCCAGAAAAACAGGCGAAGGGTTACAAAAATAGCTCTAGTTACAGATTGGTAGACCCGATTTGAAATCCGACTTGTTGCTTGAAAAGCAGAAGAGTACGGGTAGATTTTATATAGAAAACATTGTTTTCTGTAAAATGTTGGGAAAGGGGTCAAAACGGCAGTTGTTTGTGAAAGTTGTTTTGAATTTAATGAATCTGCTAACTTCTGACATTTTTTACCGAAGCCAGAAAAACAGGCGAAGGGTTACAAAAATAGCTCTAGTTACAGATTGGTAGACCCGATTTGAAATCCGACTTGTTGCTTGAAAAGCAGAAGAGTACGGGTAGATTTTATATAGAAAATGTAAAATGTTGGGAAAGGGGTCAAAACGGCAGTTTTTGTGAAAGTTGTTTTGAATTTAATGAATCTGCTAACTTCTGACATTTTTTACCAAAGCCAGAAAAACAGGCGAAGGGTTACAAAAATAGCTCTAGTTACAGATTGGTAGACCCGATTTGAAATCCGACTTGTTGCTTGAAAAGCAGAAGAGTAGGGGTAGATTTTATATAGAAAACATTGTTTTCTGTAAAATGTTGGGAAAGGGGTCAAAATGGCAGTTGTTTGTGAAAGTTTAAAAAACACATGGTAGTGCATTTAGTAAAACTGCTGTAACGTAAGTTCCATACTGAATAAACCTTCTCCGCATTTGACAAGCAGAGAAGTAGAGGGAAGTTTAAATCCAATATATTTTTGTCAAACTCTTTGGTTTAGTGGTCAAAATGATAGTTGTTTTGAATTTAATGAATCTGCTAACTTCTGACATTTTTTACCGAAGCCAGAAAAACAGGCGAAGGGTTACAAAAATAGCTCTAGTTACAGATTGGTAGACCCGATTTGAAATCCGACTTGTTGCTTGAAAAGCAGAAGAGTAGGGGTAGATTTTATATAGAAAACATTGTTTTCTGTAAAATGTTGGGAAAGGGGTCAAAACGGCAGTTGTTTGTGAAAGTTTAAAAAACACATGGTAGTGCATTTAGTAAAACTGCTGTAACGTAAGTTCCATACTGAATAAACCTTCTCCGCATTTGACAAGCAGAGAAGTAGAGGGAAGTTTAAATCCAATATATTTTTGTCAAACTCTTTGGTTTAGTGGTCAAAATGATAGTTGTTTTGAATTTAATGAATCTGCTAACTTCTGACATTTTTTACCGAAGCCAGAAAAACAGACGAAGGGTTACAAAAATAGCTCTAGTTACAGATTGGTAGACCCGATTTGAAATCCGACTTGTTGCTTGAAAAGCAGAAGAGTAGGGGTAGATTTTATATAGAAAACATTGTTTTCTGTAAAATGTTGGGAAAGGGGTCAAAACGGCAGTTTTTGTGAAAGTTGTTTTGAATTTAATGAATCTGCTAACTTCTGACATTTTTTACCGAAGCCAGAAAAACAGGCGAAGGGTTACAAAAATAGCTCTAGTTACAGATTGGTAGACCCGATTTGAAATCCGACTTGTTGCTTGAAAAGCAGAAGAGTAGGGGTAGATTTTATATAGAAAACATTGTTTTCTGTAAAATGTTGGGAAAGGGGTCAAAACGGCAGTTGTTTGTGAAAGTTTAAAAAACACATGGTAGTGCATTTAGTAAAACTGCTGTAACGTAAGTTCCATACTGAATAAACCTTCTCCGCATTTGACAAGCAGAGAAGTAGAGGGAAGTTTAAATCCAATATATTTTTGTCAAACTCTTTGGTTTAGTGGTCAAAATGATAGTTGTTTTGAATTTAATGAATCTGCTAACTTCTGACATTTTTTACCGAAGCCAGAAAAACAGGCGAAGGGTTACAAAAATAGCTCTAGTTACAGATTGGTAGACCCGATTTGAAATCCGACTTGTTGCTTGAAAAGCAGAAGAGTACGGGTAGATTTTATATAGAAAACATTGTTTTCTGTAAAATTTTGGGAAAGGGGTCAAAACGGCAGTTGTTTGTGAAAGTTGTTTTGAATTTAATGAATCTGCTAACTTCTGACATTTTTTACCGAAGCCAGAAAAACAGGCGAAGGGTTACAAAAATAGCTCTAGTTACAGATTGGTAGACCCGATTTGAAATCCGACTTGTTGCTTGAAAAGCAGAAGAGTACGGGTAGATTTTATATAGAAAATGTAAAATGTTGGGAAAGGGGTCAAAACGGCAGTTTTTGTGAAAGTTGTTTTGAATTTAATGAATCTGCTAACTTCTGACATTTTTTACCAAAGCCAGAAAAACAGGCGAAGGGTTACAAAAATAGCTCTAGTTACAGATTGGTAGACCCGATTTGAAATCCGACTTGTTGCTTGAAAAGCAGAAGAGTACGGCTAGATTTTATATAGAAAATGTAAAATGTTGGGAAAGGGGTCAAAACGGCAGTTTTTGTGAAAGTTGTTTTGAATTTAATGAATCTGCTAACTTCTGACATTTTTTACCAAAGCCAGAAAAACAGGCGAAGGGTTACAAAAATAGCTCTAGTTACAGATTGGTAGACCCGATTTGAAATCCGACTTGTTGCTTGAAAAGCAGAAGAGTAGGGGTAGATTTTATATAGAAAACATTGTTTTCTGTAAAATGTTGGGAAAGGGGTCAAAACGGCAGTTGTTTGTGAAAGTTTAAAAAACACATGGTAGTGCATTTAGTAAAACTGCTGTAACGTAAGTTCCATACTGAATAAACCTTCTCCGCATTTGACAAGCAGAGAAGTAGAGGGAAGTTTAAATCCAATATATTTTTGTCAAACTCTTTGGTTTAGTGGTCAAAATGATAGTTGTTTTGAATTTAATGAATCTGCTAACTTCTGACATTTTTTACCGAAGCCAGAAAAACAGGCGAAGGGTTACAAAAATAGCTCTAGTTACAGATTGGTAGACCCGATTTGAAATCCGACTTGTTGCTTGAAAAGCAGAAGAGTAGGGGTAGATTTTATATAGAAAACATTGTTTTCTGTAAAATGTTGGGAAAGGGGTCAAAACGGCAGTTTTTGTGAAAGTTGTTTTGAATTTAATGAATCTGCTAACTTCTGACATTTTTTACCGAAGCCAGAAAAACAGGCGAAGGGTTACAAAAATAGCTCTAGTTACAGATTGGTAGACCCGATTTGAAATCCGACTTGTTGCTTGAAAAGCAGAAGAGTAGGGGTAGATTTTATATAGAAAACATTGTTTTCTGTAAAATGTTGGGAAAGGGGTCAAAACGGCAGTTTTTGTGAAAGTTGTTTTGAATTTAATGAATCTGCTAACTTCTGACATTTTTTACCGAAGCCAGAAAAACAGGCGAAGGGTTACAAAAATAGCTCTAGTTACAGATTGGTAGACCCGATTTGAAATCCGACTTGTTGCTTGAAAAGCAGAAGAGTAGGGGTAGATTTTATATAGAAAACATTGTTTTCTGTAAAATGTTGGGAAAGGGGTCAAAACGGCAGTTGTTTGTGAAAGTTTAAAAAACACATGGTAGTGCATTTAGTAAAACTGCTGTAACGTAAGTTCCATACTGAATAAACCTTCTCCGCATTTGACAAGCAGAGAAGTAGAGGGAAGTTTAAATCCAATATATTTTTGTCAAACTCTTTGGTTTAGTGGTCAAAATGATAGTTGTTTTGAATTTAATGAATCTGCTAACTTCTGACATTTTTTACCGAAGCCAGAAAAACAGGCGAAGGGTTACAAAAATAGCTCTAGTTACAGATTGGTAGACCCGATTTGAAATCCGACTTGTTGCTTGAAAAGCAGAAGAGTACGGGTAGATTTTATATAGAAAACATTGTTTTCTGTAAAATGTTGGGAAAGGGGTCAAAACGGCAGTTGTTTGTGAAAGTTGTTTTGAATTTAATGAATCTGCTAACTTCTGACATTTTTTACCGAAGCCAGAAAAACAGGCGAAGGGTTACAAAAATAGCTCTAGTTACAGATTGGTAGACCCGATTTGAAATCCGACTTGTTGCTTGAAAAGCAGAAGAGTACGGGTAGATTTTATATAGAAAACATTGTTTTCTGTAAAATGTTGGGAAAGGGGTCAAAACGGCAGTTGTTTGTGAAAGTTGTTTTGAATTTAATGAATCTGCTAACTTCTGACATTTTTTACCGAAGCCAGAAAAACAGGCGAAGGGTTACAAAAATAGCTCTAGTTACAGATTGGTAGACCCGATTTGAAATCCGACTTGTTGCTTGAAAAGCAGAAGAGTACGGGTAGATTTTATATAGAAAATGTAAAATGTTGGGAAAGGGGTCAAAACGGCAGTTTTTGTGAAAGTTGTTTTGAATTTAATGAATCTGCTAACTTCTGACATTTTTTACCAAAGCCAGAAAAACAGGCGAAGGGTTACAAAAATAGCTCTAGTTACAGATTGGTAGACCCGATTTGAAATCCGACTTATTGCTTGAAAAGCAGAAGAGTAGGGGTAGATTTTATATAGAAAACATTGTTTTCTGTAAAATGTTGGGAAAGGGGTCAAAATGGCAGTTGTTTGTGAAAGTTTAAAAAACACATGGTAGTGCATTTAGTAAAACTGCTGTAACGTAAGTTCCATACTGAATAAACCTTCTCCGCATTTGACAAGCAGAGAAGTAGAGGGAAGTTTAAATCCAATATATTTTTGTCAAACTCTTTGGTTTAGTGGTCAAAATGATAGTTGTTTTGAATTTAATGAATCTGCTAACTTCTGACATTTTTTACCGAAGCCAGAAAAACAGGCGAAGGGTTACAAAAATAGCTCTAGTTACAGATTGGTAGACCCGATTTGAAATCCGACTTGTTGCTTGAAAAGCAGAAGAGTAGGGGTAGATTTTATATAGAAAACATTGTTTTCTGTAAAATGTTGGGAAAGGGGTCAAAACGGCAGTTGTTTGTGAAAGTTTAAAAAACACATGGTAGTGCATTTAGTAAAACTGCTGTAACGTAAGTTCCATACTGAATAAACCTTCTCCGCATTTGACAAGCAGAGAAGTAGAGGGAAGTTTAAATCCAATATATTTTTGTCAAACTCTTTGGTTTAGTGATCAAAATGATAGTTGTTTTGAATTTAATGAATCTGCTAACTTCTGACATTTTTTACCGAAGCCAGAAAAACAGACGAAGGGTTACAAAAATAGCTCTAGTTACAGATTGGTAGACCCGATTTGAAATCCGACTTGTTGCTTGAAAAGCAGAAGAGTAGGGGTAGATTTTATATAGAAAACATTGTTTTCTGTAAAATGTTGGGAAAGGGGTCAAAACGGCAGTTTTTGTGAAAGTTGTTTTGAATTTAATGAATCTGCTAACTTCTGACATTTTTTACCGAAGCCAGAAAAACAGGCGAAGGGTTACAAAAATAGCTCTAGTTACAGATTGGTAGACCCGATTTGAAATCCGACTTGTTGCTTGAAAAGCAGAAGAGTACGGGTAGATTTTATATAGAAAACATTGTTTTCTGTAAAATGTTGGGAAAGGGGTCAAAACGGCAGTTGTTTGTGAAAGTTGTTTTGAATTTAATGAATCTGCTAACTTCTGACATTTTTTACCGAAGCCAGAAAAACAGGCGAAGGGTTACAAAAATAGCTCTAGTTACAGATTGGTAGACCCGATTTGAAATCCGACTTGTTGCTTGAAAAGCAGAAGAGTACGGGTAGATTTTATATAGAAAACATTGTTTTCTGTAAAATGTTGGGAAAGGGGTCAAAACGGCAGTTGTTTGTGAAAGTTGTTTTGAATTTAATGAATCTGCTAACTTCTGACATTTTTTACCGAAGCCAGAAAAACAGGCGAAGGGTTACAAAAATAGCTCTAGTTACAGATTGGTAGACCCGATTTGAAATCCGACTTGTTGCTTGAAAAGCAGAAGAGTACGGGTAGATTTTATATAGAAAATGTAAAATGTTGGGAAAGGGGTCAAAACGGCAGTTTTTGTGAAAGTTGTTTTGAATTTAATGAATCTGCTAACTTCTGACATTTTTTACCAAAGCCAGAAAAACAGGCGAAGGGTTACAAAAATAGCTCTAGTTACAGATTGGTAGACCCGATTTGAAATCCGACTTATTGCTTGAAAAGCAGAAGAGTAGGGGTAGATTTTATATAGAAAACATTGTTTTCTGTAAAATGTTGGGAAAGGGGTCAAAATGGCAGTTGTTTGTGAAAGTTTAAAAAACACATGGTAGTGCATTTAGTAAAACTGCTGTAACGTAAGTTCCATACTGAATAAACCTTCTCCGCATTTGACAAGCAGAGAAGTAGAGGGAAGTTTAAATCCAATATATTTTTGTCAAACTCTTTGGTTTAGTGGTCAAAATGATAGTTGTTTTGAATTTAATGAATCTGCTAACTTCTGACATTTTTTACCGAAGCCAGAAAAACAGGCGAAGGGTTACAAAAATAGCTCTAGTTACAGATTGGTAGACCCGATTTGAAATCCGACTTGTTGCTTGAAAAGCAGAAGAGTAGGGGTAGATTTTATATAGAAAACATTGTTTTCTGTAAAATGTTGGGAAAGGGGTCAAAACGGCAGTTGTTTGTGAAAGTTTAAAAAACACATGGTAGTGCATTTAGTAAAACTGCTGTAACGTAAGTTCCATACTGAATAAACCTTCTCCGCATTTGACAAGCAGAGAAGTAGAGGGAAGTTTAAATCCAATATATTTTTGTCAAACTCTTTGGTTTAGTGGTCAAAATGATAGTTGTTTTGAATTTAATGAATCTGCTAACTTCTGACATTTTTTACCGAAGCCAGAAAAACAGACGAAGGGTTACAAAAATAGCTCTAGTTACAGATTGGTAGACCCGATTTGAAATCCGACTTGTTGCTTGAAAAGCAGAAGAGTAGGGGTAGATTTTATATAGAAAACATTGTTTTCTGTAAAATGTTGGGAAAGGGGTCAAAACGGCAGTTTTTGTGAAAGTTGTTTTGAATTTAATGAATCTGCTAACTTCTGACATTTTTTACCGAAGCCAGAAAAACAGGCGAAGGGTTACAAAAATAGCTCTAGTTACAGATTGGTAGACCCGATTTGAAATCCGACTTGTTGCTTGAAAAGCAGAAGAGTACGGGTAGATTTTATATAGAAAACATTGTTTTCTGTAAAATGTTGGGAAAGGGGTCAAAACGGCAGTTGTTTGTGAAAGTTGTTTTGAATTTAATGAATCTGCTAACTTCTGACATTTTTTACCGAAGCCAGAAAAACAGGCGAAGGGTTACAAAAATAGCTCTAGTTACAGATTGGTAGACCCGATTTGAAATCCGACTTGTTGCTTGAAAAGCAGAAGAGTACGGGTAGATTTTATATAGAAAATGTAAAATGTTGGGAAAGGGGTCAAAACGGCAGTTTTTGTGAAAGTTGTTTTGAATTTAATGAATCTGCTAACTTCTGACATTTTTTACCAAAGCCAGAAAAACAGGCGAAGGGTTACAAAAATAGCTCTAGTTACAGATTGGTAGACCCGATTTGAAATCCGACTTGTTGCTTGAAAAGCAGAAGAGTAGGGGTAGATTTTATATAGAAAACATTGTTTTCTGTAAAATGTTGGGAAAGGGGTCAAAACGGCAGTTGTTTGTGAAAGTTTAAAAAACACATGGTAGTGCATTTAGTAAAACTGCTGTAACGTAAGTTCCATACTGAATAAACCTTCTCCGCATTTGACAAGCAGAGAAGTAGAGGGAAGTTTAAATCCAATATATTTTTGTCAAACTCTTTGGTTTAGTGGTCAAAATGATAGTTGTTTTGAATTTAATGAATCTGCTAACTTCTGACATTTTTTACCGAAGCCAGAAAAACAGGCGAAGGGTTACAAAAATAGCTCTAGTTACAGATTGGTAGACCCGATTTGAAATCCGACTTGTTGCTTGAAAAGCAGAAGAGTAGGGGTAGATTTTATATAGAAAACATTGTTTTCTGTAAAATGTTGGGAAAGGGGTCAAAACGGCAGTTTTTGTGAAAGTTGTTTTGAATTTAATGAATCTGCTAACTTCTGACATTTTTTACCGAAGCCAGAAAAACAGGCGAAGGGTTACAAAAATAGCTCTAGTTACAGATTGGTAGACCCGATTTGAAATCCGACTTGTTGCTTGAAAAGCAGAAGAGTAGGGGTAGATTTTATATAGAAAACATTGTTTTCTGTAAAATGTTGGGAAAGGGGTCAAAACGGCAGTTTTTGTGAAAGTTGTTTTGAATTTAATGAATCTGCTAACTTCTGACATTTTTTACCGAAGCCAGAAAAACAGGCGAAGGGTTACAAAAATAGCTCTAGTTACAGATTGGTAGACCCGATTTGAAATCCGACTTGTTGCTTGAAAAGCAGAAGAGTAGGGGTAGATTTTATATAGAAAACATTGTTTTCTGTAAAATGTTGGGAAAGGGGTCAAAACGGCAGTTGTTTGTGAAAGTTTAAAAAACACATGGTAGTGCATTTAGTAAAACTGCTGTAACGTAAGTTCCATACTGAATAAACCTTCTCCGCATTTGACAAGCAGAGAAGTAGAGGGAAGTTTAAATCCAATATATTTTTGTCAAACTCTTTGGTTTAGTGGTCAAAATGATAGTTGTTTTGAATTTAATGAATCTGCTAACTTCTGACATTTTTTACCGAAGCCAGAAAAACAGGCGAAGGGTTACAAAAATAGCTCTAGTTACAGATTGGTAGACCCGATTTGAAATCCGACTTGTTGCTTGAAAAGCAGAAGAGTACGGGTAGATTTTATATAGAAAACATTGTTTTCTGTAAAATGTTGGGAAAGGGGTCAAAACGGCAGTTGTTTGTGAAAGTTGTTTTGAATTTAATGAATCTGCTAACTTCTGACATTTTTTACCGAAGCCAGAAAAACAGGCGAAGGGTTACAAAAATAGCTCTAGTTACAGATTGGTAGACCCGATTTGAAATCCGACTTGTTGCTTGAAAAGCAGAAGAGTACGGGTAGATTTTATATAGAAAACATTGTTTTCTGTAAAATGTTGGGAAAGGGGTCAAAACGGCAGTTGTTTGTGAAAGTTGTTTTGAATTTAATGAATCTGCTAACTTCTGACATTTTTTACCGAAGCCAGAAAAACAGGCGAAGGGTTACAAAAATAGCTCTAGTTACAGATTGGTAGACCCGATTTGAAATCCGACTTGTTGCTTGAAAAGCAGAAGAGTACGGGTAGATTTTATATAGAAAATGTAAAATGTTGGGAAAGGGGTCAAAACGGCAGTTTTTGTGAAAGTTGTTTTGAATTTAATGAATCTGCTAACTTCTGACATTTTTTACCAAAGCCAGAAAAACAGGCGAAGGGTTACAAAAATAGCTCTAGTTACAGATTGGTAGACCCGATTTGAAATCCGACTTATTGCTTGAAAAGCAGAAGAGTAGGGGTAGATTTTATATAGAAAACATTGTTTTCTGTAAAATGTTGGGAAAGGGGTCAAAATGGCAGTTGTTTGTGAAAGTTTAAAAAACACATGGTAGTGCATTTAGTAAAACTGCTGTAACGTAAGTTCCATACTGAATAAACCTTCTCCGCATTTGACAAGCAGAGAAGTAGAGGGAAGTTTAAATCCAATATATTTTTGTCAAACTCTTTGGTTTAGTGGTCAAAATGATAGTTGTTTTGAATTTAATGAATCTGCTAACTTCTGACATTTTTTACCGAAGCCAGAAAAACAGGCGAAGGGTTACAAAAATAGCTCTAGTTACAGATTGGTAGACCCGATTTGAAATCCGACTTGTTGCTTGAAAAGCAGAAGAGTAGGGGTAGATTTTATATAGAAAACATTGTTTTCTGTAAAATGTTGGGAAAGGGGTCAAAACGGCAGTTGTTTGTGAAAGTTTAAAAAACACATGGTAGTGCATTTAGTAAAACTGCTGTAACGTAAGTTCCATACTGAATAAACCTTCTCCGCATTTGACAAGCAGAGAAGTAGAGGGAAGTTTAAATCCAATATATTTTTGTCAAACTCTTTGGTTTAGTGGTCAAAATGATAGTTGTTTTGAATTTAATGAATCTGCTAACTTCTGACATTTTTTACCGAAGCCAGAAAAACAGACGAAGGGTTACAAAAATAGCTCTAGTTACAGATTGGTAGACCCGATTTGAAATCCGACTTGTTGCTTGAAAAGCAGAAGAGTAGGGGTAGATTTTATATAGAAAACATTGTTTTCTGTAAAATGTTGGGAAAGGGGTCAAAACGGCAGTTTTTGTGAAAGTTGTTTTGAATTTAATGAATCTGCTAACTTCTGACATTTTTTACCGAAGCCAGAAAAACAGGCGAAGGGTTACAAAAATAGCTCTAGTTACAGATTGGTAGACCCGATTTGAAATCCGACTTGTTGCTTGAAAAGCAGAAGAGTACGGGTAGATTTTATATAGAAAATGTAAAATGTTGGGAAAGGGGTCAAAACGGCAGTTTTTGTGAAAGTTGTTTTGAATTTAATGAATCTGCTAACTTCTGACATTTTTTACCAAAGCCAGAAAAACAGGCGAAGGGTTACAAAAATAGCTCTAGTTACAGATTGGTAGACCCGATTTGAAATCCGACTTGTTGCTTGAAAAGCAGAAGAGTACGGGTAGATTTTATATAGAAAATGTAAAATGTTGGGAAAGGGGTCAAAACGGCAGTTTTTGTGAAAGTTGTTTTGAATTTAATGAATCTGCTAACTTCTGACATTTTTTACCAAAGCCAGAAAAACAGGCGAAGGGTTACAAAAATAGCTCTAGTTACAGATTGGTAGACCCGATTTGAAATCCGACTTGTTGCTTGAAAAGCAGAAGAGTAGGGGTAGATTTTATATAGAAAACATTGTTTTCTGTAAAATGTTGGGAAAGGGGTCAAAACGGCAGTTGTTTGTGAAAGTTTAAAAAACACATGGTAATGCATTTAGTAAAACTGCTGTAACGTAAGTTCCATACTGAATAAACCTTCTCCGCATTTGACAAGCAGAGAAGTAGAGGGAAGTTTAAATCCAATATATTTTTGTCAAACTCTTTGGTTTAGTGGTCAAAATGATAGTTGTTTTGAATTTAATGAATCTGCTAACTTCTGACATTTTTTACCGAAGCCAGAAAAACAGGCGAAGGGTTACAAAAATAGCTCTAGTTACAGATTGGTAGACCCGATTTGAAATCCGACTTGTTGCTTGAAAAGCAGAAGAGTAGGGGTAGATTTTATATAGAAAACATTGTTTTCTGTAAAATGTTGGGAAAGGGGTCAAAACGGCAGTTTTTGTGAAAGTTGTTTTGAATTTAATGAATCTGCTAACTTCTGACATTTTTTACCGAAGCCAGAAAAACAGGCGAAGGGTTACAAAAATAGCTCTAGTTACAGATTGGTAGACCCGATTTGAAATCCGACTTGTTGCTTGAAAAGCAGAAGAGTAGGGGTAGATTTTATATAGAAGACATTGTTTTCTGTAAAATGTTGGGAAAGGGGTCAAAACGGCAGTTTTTGTGAAAGTTGTTTTGAATTTAATGAATCTGCTAACTTCTGACATTTTTTACCGAAGCCAGAAAAACAGGCGAAGGGTTACAAAAATAGCTCTAGTTACAGATTGGTAGACCCGATTTGAAATCCGACTTGTTGCTTGAAAAGCAGAAGAGTAGGGGTAGATTTTATATAGAAAACATTGTTTTCTGTAAAATGTTGGGAAAGGGGTCAAAACGGCAGTTGTTTGTGAAAGTTTAAAAAACACATGGTAGTGCATTTAGTAAAACTGCTGTAACGTAAGTTCCATACTGAATAAACCTTCTCCGCATTTGACAAGCAGAGAAGTAGAGGGAAGTTTAAATCCAATATATTTTTGTCAAACTCTTTGGTTTAGTGGTCAAAATGATAGTTGTTTTGAATTTAATGAATCTGCTAACTTCTGACATTTTTTACCGAAGCCAGAAAAACAGGCGAAGGGTTACAAAAATAGCTCTAGTTACAGATTGGTAGACCCGATTTGAAATCCGACTTGTTGCTTGAAAAGCAGAAGAGTACGGGTAGATTTTATATAGAAAACATTGTTTTCTGTAAAATGTTGGGAAAGGGGTCAAAACGGCAGTTGTTTGTGAAAGTTGTTTTGAATTTAATGAATCTGCTAACTTCTGACATTTTTTACCGAAGCCAGAAAAACAGGCGAAGGGTTACAAAAATAGCTCTAGTTACAGATTGGTAGACCCGATTTGAAATCCGACTTGTTGCTTGAAAAGCAGAAGAGTACGGGTAGATTTTATATAGAAAATGTAAAATGTTGGGAAAGGGGTCAAAACGGCAGTTTTTGTGAAAGTTGTTTTGAATTTAATGAATCTGCTAACTTCTGACATTTTTTACCAAAGCCAGAAAAACAGGCGAAGGGTTACAAAAATAGCTCTAGTTACAGATTGGTAGACCCGATTTGAAATCCGACTTGTTGCTTGAAAAGCAGAAGAGTACGGGTAGATTTTATATAGAAAATGTAAAATGTTGGGAAAGGGGTCAAAACGGCAGTTTTTGTGAAAGTTGTTTTGAATTTAATGAATCTGCTAACTTCTGACATTTTTTACCAAAGCCAGAAAAACAGGCGAAGGGTTACAAAAATAGCTCTAGTTACAGATTGGTAGACCCGATTTGAAATCCGACTTGTTGCTTGAAAAGCAGAAGAGTAGGGGTAGATTTTATATAGAAAACATTGTTTTCTGTAAAATGTTGGGAAAGGGGTCAAAACGGCAGTTGTTTGTGAAAGTTTAAAAAACACATGGTAGTGCATTTAGTAAAACTGCTGTAACGTAAGTTCCATACTGAATAAACCTTCTCCGCATTTGACAAGCAGAGAAGTAGAGGGAAGTTTAAATCCAATATATTTTTGTCAAACTCTTTGGTTTAGTGGTCAAAATGATAGTTGTTTTGAATTTAATGAATCTGCTAACTTCTGACATTTTTTACCGAAGCCAGAAAAACAGGCGAAGGTTTACAAAAATAGCTCTAGTTACAGATTGGTAGACCCGATTTGAAATCCGACTTGTTGCTTGAAAAGCAGAAGAGTAGGGGTAGATTTTATATAGAAAACATTGTTTTCTGTAAAATGTTGGGAAAGGGGTCAAAACGGCAGTTTTTGTGAAAGTTGTTTTGAATTTAATGAATCTGCTAACTTCTGACATTTTTTACCGAAGCCAGAAAAACAGGCGAAGGGTTACAAAAATAGCTCTAGTTACAGATTGGTAGACCCGATTTGAAATCCGACTTGTTGCTTGAAAAGCAGAAGAGTAGGGGTAGATTTTATATAGAAAACATTGTTTTCTGTAAAATGTTGGGAAAGGGGTCAAAACGGCAGTTTTTGTGAAAGTTGTTTTGAATTTAATGAATCTGCTAACTTCTGACATTTTTTACCGAAGCCAGAAAAACAGGCGAAGGGTTACAAAAATAGCTCTAGTTACAGATTGGTAGACCCGATTTGAAATCCGACTTGTTGCTTGAAAAGCAGAAGAGTAGGGGTAGATTTTAATAGAAAACATTGTTTTCTGTAAAATGTTGGGAAAGGGGTCAAAACGGCAGTTGTTTGTGAAAGTTTAAAAAACACATGGTAGTGCATTTAGTAAAACTGCTGTAACGTAAGTTCCATACTGAATAAACCTTCTCCGCATTTGACAAGCAGAGAAGTAGAGGGAAGTTTAAATCCAATATATTTTTGTCAAACTCTTTGGTTTAGTGGTCAAAATGATAGTTGTTTTGAATTTAATGAATCTGCTAACTTCTGACATTTTTTACCGAAGCCAGAAAAACAGGCGAAGGGTTACAAAAATAGCTCTAGTTACAGATTGGTAGACCCGATTTGAAATCTGACTTGTTGCTTGAAAAGCAGAAGAGTAGGGGTAGATTTTATATAGAAAACATTGTTTTCTGTAAAATGTTGGGAAAGGGGTCAAAACGGCAGTTTTTGTGAAAGTTGTTTTGAATTTAATGAATCTGCTAACTTCTGACATTTTTTACCGAAGCCAGAAAAACAGGCGAAGGGTTACAAAAATAGCTCTAGTTACAGATTGGTAGACCCGATTTGAAATCCGACTTGTTGCTTGAAAAGCAGAAGAGTAGGGGTAGATTTTATATAGAAAACATTGTTTTCTGTAAAATGTTGGGAAAGGGGTCAAAACGGCAGTTGTTTGTGAAAGTTTAAAAAACACATGGTAGTGCATTTAGTAAAACTGCTGTAACGTAAGTTCCATACTGAATAAACCTTCTCCGCATTTGACAAGCAGAGAAGTAGAGGGAAGTTTAAATCCAATATATTTTTGTCAAACTCTTTGGTTTAGTGGTCAAAATGATAGTTGTTTTGAATTTAATGAATCTGCTAACTTCTGACATTTTTTACCGAAGCCAGAAAAACAGGCGAAGGGTTACAAAAATAGCTCTAGTTACAGATTGGTAGACCCGATTTGAAATCCGACTTGTTGCTTGAAAAGCAGAAGAGTACGGGTAGATTTTATATAGAAAACATTGTTTTCTGTAAAATGTTGGGAAAGGGGTCAAAACGGCAGTTGTTTGTGAAAGTTGTTTTGAATTTAATGAATCTGCTAACTTCTGACATTTTTTACCGAAGCCAGAAAAACAGGCGAAGGGTTACAAAAATAGCTCTAGTTACAGATTGGTAGACCCGATTTGAAATCCGACTTGTTGCTTGAAAAGCAGAAGAGTACGGGTAGATTTTATATAGAAAATGTAAAATGTTGGGAAAGGGGTCAAAACGGCAGTTTTTGTGAAAGTTGTTTTGAATTTAATGAATCTGCTAACTTCTGACATTTTTTACCGAAGTCAGAAAAACAGGCGAAGGGTTACAAAAATAGCTCTAGTTACAGATTGGTAGACCCGATTTGAAATCCGACTTGTTGCTTGAAAAGCAGAAGAGTAGGGGTAGATTTTATATAGAAAACATTGTTTTCTGTAAAATGTTGGGAAAGGGGTCAAAACGGCAGTTGTTTGTGAAAGTTTAAAAAACACATGGTAGTGCATTTAGTAAAACTGCTGTAACGTAAGTTCCATACTGAATAAACCTTCTCCGCATTTGACAAGCAGAGAAGTAGAGGGAAGTTTAAATCCAATATATTTTTGTCAAACTCTTTGGTTTAGTGGTCAAAATGATAGTTGTTTTGAATTTAATGAATCTGCTAACTTCTGACATTTTTTACCGAAGCCAGAAAAACAGGCGAAGGGTTACAAAAATAGCTCTAGTTACAGATTGGTAGACCCGATTTGAAATCCGACTTGTTGCTTGAAAAGCAGAAGAGTACGGGTAGATTTTATATAGAAAATGTAAAATGTTGGGAAAGGGGTCAAAACGGCAGTTTTTGTGAAAGTTGTTTTGAATTTAATGAATCTGCTAACTTCTGACATTTTTTACCGAAGTCAGAAAAACAGGCGAAGGGTTACAAAAATAGCTCTAGTTACAGATTGGTAGACCCGATTTGAAATCCGACTTGTTGCTTGAAAAGCAGAAGAGTACGGGTAGATTTTATATAGAAAATGTAAAATGTTGGGAAAGGGGTCAAAACGGCAGTTTTTGTGAAAGTTGTTTTGAATTTAATGAATCTGCTAACTTCTGACATTTTTTACCAAAGCCAGAAAAACAGGCGAAGGGTTACAAAAATAGCTCTAGTTACAGATTGGTAGACCCGATTTGAAATCCGACTTGTTGCTTGAAAAGCAGAAGAGTAGGGGTAGATTTTATATAGAAAACATTGTTTTCTGTAAAATGTTGGGAAAGGGGTCAAAACGGCAGTTGTTTGTGAAAGTTTAAAAAACACATGGTAGTGCATTTAGTAAAACTGCTGTAACGTAAGTTCCATACTGAATAAACCTTCTCCGCATTTGACAAGCAGAGAAGTAGAGGGAAGTTTAAATCCAATATATTTTTGTCAAACTCTTTGGTTTAGTGGTCAAAATGATAGTTGTTTTGAATTTAATGAATCTGCTAACTTCTGACATTTTTTACCGAAGCCAGAAAAACAGGCGAAGGGTTACAAAAATAGCTCTAGTTACAGATTGGTAGACCCGATTTGAAATCCGACTTGTTGCTTGAAAAGCAGAAGAGTAGGGGTAGATTTTATATAGAAAACATTGTTTTCTGTAAAATGTTGGGAAAGGGGTCAAAACGGCAGTTTTTGTGAAAGTTGTTTTGAATTTAATGAATCTGCTAACTTCTGACATTTTTTACCGAAGCCAGAAAAACAGGCGAAGGGTTACAAAAATAGCTCTAGTTACAGATTGGTAGACCCGATTTGAAATCCGACTTGTTGCTTGAAAAGCAGAAGAGTAGGGGTAGATTTTATATAGAAAACATTGTTTTCTGTAAAATGTTGGGAAAGGGGTCAAAACGGCAGTTTTTGTGAAAGTTGTTTTGAATTTAATGAATCTGCTAACTTCTGACATTTTTTACCGAAGCCAGAAAAACAGGCGAAGGGTTACAAAAATAGCTCTAGTTACAGATTGGTAGACCCGATTTGAAATCCGACTTGTTGCTTGAAAAGCAGAAGAGTAGGGGTAGATTTTATATAGAAAACATTGTTTTCTGTAAAATGTTGGGAAAGGGGTCAAAACGGCAGTTGTTTGTGAAAGTTTAAAAAACACATGGTAGTGCATTTAGTAAAACTGCTGTAACGTAAGTTCCATACTGAATAAACCTTCTCCGCATTTGACAAGCAGAGAAGTAGAGGGAAGTTTAAATCCAATATATTTTTGTCAAACTCTTTGGTTTAGTGGTCAAAATGATAGTTGTTTTGAATTTAATGAATCTGCTAACTTCTGACATTTTTTACCGAAGCCAGAAAAACAGGCGAAGGGTTACAAAAATAGCTCTAGTTACAGATTGGTAGACCCGATTTGAAATCCGACTTGTTGCTTGAAAAGCAGAAGAGTACGGGTAGATTTTATATAGAAAACATTGTTTTCTGTAAAATGTTGGGAAAGGGGTCAAAACGGCAGTTGTTTGTGAAAGTTGTTTTGAATTTAATGAATCTGCTAACTTCTGACATTTTTTACCGAAGCCAGAAAAACAGGCGAAGGTTTACAAAAATAGCTCTAGTTACAGATTGGTAGACCCGATTTGAAATCCGACTTGTTGCTTGAAAAGCAGAAGAGTACGGGTAGATTTTATATAGAAAATGTAAAATGTTGGGAAAGGGGTCAAAACGGCAGTTTTTGTGAAAGTTGTTTTGAATTTAATGAATCTGCTAACTTCTGACATTTTTTACCAAAGCCAGAAAAACAGGCGAAGGGTTACAAAAATAGCTCTAGTTACAGATTGGTAGACCCGATTTGAAATCCGACTTGTTGCTTGAAAAGCAGAAGAGTAGGGGTAGATTTTATATAGAAAACATTGTTTTCTGTAAAATGTTGGGAAAGGGGTCAAAACGGCAGTTGTTTGTGAAAGTTTAAAAAACACATGGTAGTGCATTTAGTAAAACTGCTGTAACGTAAGTTCCATACTGAATAAACCTTCTCCGCATTTGACAAGCAGAGAAGTAGAGGGAAGTTTAAATCCAATATATTTTTGTCAAACTCTTTGGTTTAGTGGTCAAAATGATAGTTGTTTTGAATTTAATGAATCTGCTAACTTCTGACATTTTTTACCGAAGCCAGAAAAACAGGCGAAGGGTTACAAAAATAGCTCTAGTTACAGATTGGTAGACCCGATTTGAAATCCGACTTGTTGCTTGAAAAGCAGAAGAGTAGGGGTAGATTTTATATAGAAAACATTGTTTTCTGTAAAATGTTGGGAAAGGGGTCAAAACGGCAGTTTTTGTGAAAGTTGTTTTGAATTTAATGAATCTGCTAACTTCTGACATTTTTTACCAAAGCCAGAAAAACAGGCGAAGGGTTACAAAAATAGCTCTAGTTACAGATTGGTAGACCCGATTTGAAATCCGACTTGTTGCTTGAAAAGCAGAAGAGTAGGGGTAGATTTTATATAGAAAACATTGTTTTCTGTAAAATGTTGGGAAAGGGGTCAAAACGGCAGTTGTTTGTGAAAGTTTAAAAAACACATGGTAGTGCATTTAGTAAAACTGCTGTAACGTAAGTTCCATACTGAATAAACCTTCTCCGCATTTGACAAGCAGAGAAGTAGAGGGAAGTTTAAATCCAATATATTTTTGTCAAACTCTTTGGTTTAGTGGTCAAAATGATAGTTGTTTTGAATTTAATGAATCTGCTAACTTCTGACATTTTTTACCGAAGCCAGAAAAACAGGCGAAGGGTTACAAAAATAGCTCTAGTTACAGATTGGTAGACCCGATTTGAAATCCGACTTGTTGCTTGAAAAGCAGAAGAGTAGGGGTAGATTTTATATAGAAAACATTGTTTTCTGTAAAATGTTGGGAAAGGGGTCAAAACGGCAGTTTTTGTGAAAGTTGTTTTGAATTTAATGAATCTGCTAACTTCTGACATTTTTTACCGAAGCCAGAAAAACAGGCGAAGGGTTACAAAAATAGCTCTAGTTACAGATTGGTAGACCCGATTTGAAATCCGACTTGTTGCTTGAAAAGCAGAAGAGTAGGGGTAGATTTTATATAGAAAACATTGTTTTCTGTAAAATGTTGGGAAAGGGGTCAAAACGGCAGTTTTTGTGAAAGTTGTTTTGAATTTAATGAATCTGCTAACTTCTGACATTTTTTACCAAAGCCAGAAAAACAGGCGAAGGGTTACAAAAATAGCTCTAGTTACAGATTGGTAGACCCGATTTGAAATCCGACTTGTTGCTTGAAAAGCAGAAGAGTAGGGGTAGATTTTATATAGAAAACATTGTTTTCTGTAAAATGTTGGGAAAGGGGTCAAAACGGCAGTTGTTTGTGAAAGTTTAAAAAACACATGGTACTGCATTTAGTAAAACTGCTGTAACGTAAGTTCCATACTGAATAAACCTTCTCCGCATTTGACAAGCAGAGAAGTAGAGGGAAGTTTAAATCCAATATATTTTTGTCAAACTCTTTGGTTTAGTGGTCAAAATGATAGTTGTTTTGAATTTAATGAATCTGCTAACTTCTGACATTTTTTACCGAAGCCAGAAAAACAGGCGAAGGGTTACAAAAATAGCTCTAGTTACAGATTGGTAGACCCGATTTGAAATCCGACTTGTTGCTTGAAAAGCAGAAGAGTAGGGGTAGATTTTATATAGAAAACATTGTTTTCTGTAAAATGTTGGGAAAGGGGTCAAAACGGCAGTTGTTTGTGAAAGTTTAAAAAACACATGGTAGTGCATTTAGTAAAACTGCTGTAACGTAAGTTCCATACTGAATAAACCTTCTCCGCATTTGACAAGCAGAGAAGTAGAGGGAAGTTTAAATCCAATATATTTTTGTCAAACTCTTTGGTTTAGTGGTCAAAATGATAGTTGTTTTGAATTTAATGAATCTGCTAACTTCTGACATTTTTTACCGAAGCCAGAAAAACAGGCGAAGGGTTACAAAAATAGCTCTAGTTACAGATTGGTAGACCCGATTTGAAATCCGACTTGTTGCTTGAAAAGCAGAAGAGTACGGGTAGATTTTATATAGAAAACATTGTTTTCTGTAAAATGTTGGGAAAGGGGTCAAAACGGCAGTTGTTTGTGAAAGTTGTTTTGAATTTAATGAATCTGCTAACTTCTGACATTTTTTACCGAAGCCAGAAAAACAGGCGAAGGGTTACAAAAATAGCTCTAGTTACAGATTGGTAGACCCGATTTGAAATCCGACTTGTTGCTTGAAAAGCAGAAGAGTACGGGTAGATTTTATATAGAAAATGTAAAATGTTGGGAAAGGGGTCAAAACGGCAGTTTTTGTGAAAGTTGTTTTGAATTTAATGAATCTGCTAACTTCTGACATTTTTTACCGAAGTCAGAAAAACAGGCGAAGGGTTACAAAAATAGCTCTAGTTACAGATTGGTAGACCCGATTTGAAATCCGACTTGTTGCTTGAAAAGCAGAAGAGTACGGGTAGATTTTATATAGAAAATGTAAAATGTTGGGAAAGGGGTCAAAACGGCAGTTTTTGTGAAAGTTGTTTTGAATTTAATGAATCTGCTAACTTCTGACATTTTTTACCAAAGCCAGAAAAACAGGCGAAGGGTTACAAAAATAGCTCTAGTTACAGATTGGTAGACCCGATTTGAAATCCGACTTGTTGCTTGAAAAGCAGAAGAGTAGGGGTAGATTTTATATAGAAAACATTGTTTTCTGTAAAATGTTGGGAAAGGGGTCAAAACGGCAGTTGTTTGTGAAAGTTTAAAAAACACATGGTAGTGCATTTAGTAAAACTGCTGTAACGTAAGTTCCATACTGAATAAACCTTCTCCGCATTTGACAAGCAGAGAAGTAGAGGGAAGTTTAAATCCAATATATTTTTGTCAAACTCTTTGGTTTAGTGGTCAAAATGATAGTTGTTTTGAATTTAATGAATCTGCTAACTTCTGACATTTTTTACCGAAGCCAGAAAAACAGGCGAAGGGTTACAAAAATAGCTCTAGTTACAGATTGGTAGACCCGATTTGAAATCCGACTTGTTGCTTGAAAAGCAGAAGAGTAGGGGTAGATTTTATATAGAAAACATTGTTTTCTGTAAAATGTTGGGAAAGGGGTCAAAACGGCAGTTTTTGTGAAAGTTGTTTTGAATTTAATGAATCTGCTAACTTCTGACATTTTTTACCGAAGCCAGAAAAACAGGCGAAGGGTTACAAAAATAGCTCTAGTTACAGATTGGTAGACCCGATTTGAAATCCGACTTGTTGCTTGAAAAGCAGAAGAGTAGGGGTAGATTTTATATAGAAAACATTGTTTTCTGTAAAATGTTGGGAAAGGGGTCAAAACGGCAGTTTTTGTGAAAGTTGTTTTGAATTTAATGAATCTGCTAACTTCTGACATTTTTTACCGAAGCCAGAAAAACAGGCGAAGGGTTACAAAAATAGCTCTAGTTACAGATTGGTAGACCCGATTTGAAATCCGACTTGTTGCTTGAAAAGCAGAAGAGTAGGGGTAGATTTTATATAGAAAACATTGTTTTCTGTAAAATGTTGGGAAAGGGGTCAAAACGGCAGTTGTTTGTGAAAGTTTAAAAAACACATGGTAGTGCATTTAGTAAAACTGCTGTAACGTAAGTTCCATACTGAATAAACCTTCTCCGCATTTGACAAGCAGAGAAGTAGAGGGAAGTTTAAATCCAATATATTTTTGTCAAACTCTTTGGTTTAGTGGTCAAAATGATAGTTGTTTTGAATTTAATGAATCTGCTAACTTCTGACATTTTTTACCGAAGCCAGAAAAACAGGCGAAGGGTTACAAAAATAGCTCTAGTTACAGATTGGTAGACCCGATTTGAAATCCGACTTGTTGCTTGAAAAGCAGAAGAGTACGGGTAGATTTTATATAGAAAACATTGTTTTCTGTAAAATGTTGGGAAAGGGGTCAAAACGGCAGTTGTTTGTGAAAGTTGTTTTGAATTTAATGAATCTGCTAACTTCTGACATTTTTTACCGAAGCCAGAAAAACAGGCGAAGGTTTACAAAAATAGCTCTAGTTACAGATTGGTAGACCCGATTTGAAATCCGACTTGTTGCTTGAAAAGCAGAAGAGTACGGGTAGATTTTATATAGAAAATGTAAAATGTTGGGAAAGGGGTCAAAACGGCAGTTTTTGTGAAAGTTGTTTTGAATTTAATGAATCTGCTAACTTCTGACATTTTTTACCAAAGCCAGAAAAACAGGCGAAGGGTTACAAAAATAGCTCTAGTTACAGATTGGTAGACCCGATTTGAAATCCGACTTGTTGCTTGAAAAGCAGAAGAGTAGGGGTAGATTTTATATAGAAAACATTGTTTTCTGTAAAATGTTGGGAAAGGGGTCAAAACGGCAGTTGTTTGTGAAAGTTTAAAAAACACATGGTAGTGCATTTAGTAAAACTGCTGTAACGTAAGTTCCATACTGAATAAACCTTCTCCGCATTTGACCAGCAGAGAAGTAGAGGGAAGTTTAAATCCAATATATTTTTGTCAAACTCTTTGGTTTAGTGGTCAAAATGATAGTTGTTTTGAATTTAATGAATCTGCTAACTTCTGACATTTTTTACCGAAGCCAGAAAAACAGGCGAAGGGTTACAAAAATAGCTCTAGTTACAGATTGGTAGACCCGATTTGAAATCCGACTTGTTGCTTGAAAAGCAGAAGAGTAGGGGTAGATTTTATATAGAAAACATTGTTTTCTGTAAAATGTTGGGAAAGGGGTCAAAACGGCAGTTTTTGTGAAAGTTGTTTTGAATTTAATGAATCTGCTAACTTCTGACATTTTTTACCAAAGCCAGAAAAACAGGCGAAGGGTTACAAAAATAGCTCTAGTTACAGATTGGTAGACCCGATTTGAAATCCGACTTGTTGCTTGAAAAGCAGAAGAGTAGGGGTAGATTTTATATAGAAAACATTGTTTTCTGTAAAATGTTGGGAAAGGGGTCAAAACGGCAGTTGTTTGTGAAAGTTTAAAAAACACATGGTAGTGCATTTAGTAAAACTGCTGTAACGTAAGTTCCATACTGAATAAACCTTCTCCGCATTTGACAAGCAGAGAAGTAGAGGGAAGTTTAAATCCAATATATTTTTGTCAAACTCTTTGGTTTAGTGGTCAAAATGATAGTTGTTTTGAATTTAATGAATCTGCTAACTTCTGACATTTTTTACCGAAGCCAGAAAAACAGGCGAAGGGTTACAAAAATAGCTCTAGTTACAGATTGGTAGACCCGATTTGAAATCCGACTTGTTGCTTGAAAAGCAGAAGAGTAGGGGTAGATTTTATATAGAAAACATTGTTTTCTGTAAAATGTTGGGAAAGGGGTCAAAACGGCAGTTTTTGTGAAAGTTGTTTTGAATTTAATGAATCTGCTAACTTCTGACATTTTTTACCGAAGCCAGAAAAACAGGCGAAGGGTTACAAAAATAGCTCTAGTTACAGATTGGTAGACCCGATTTGAAATCCGACTTGTTGCTTGAAAAGCAGAAGAGTAGGGGTAGATTTTATATAGAAAACATTGTTTTCTGTAAAATGTTGGGAAAGGGGTCAAAACGGCAGTTTTTGTGAAAGTTGTTTTGAATTTAATGAATCTGCTAACTTCTGACATTTTTTACCAAAGCCAGAAAAACAGGCGAAGGGTTACAAAAATAGCTCTAGTTACAGATTGGTAGACCCGATTTGAAATCCGACTTGTTGCTTGAAAAGCAGAAGAGTAGGGGTAGATTTTATATAGAAAACATTGTTTTCTGTAAAATGTTGGGAAAGGGGTCAAAACGGCAGTTGTTTGTGAAAGTTTAAAAAACACATGGTACTGCATTTAGTAAAACTGCTGTAACGTAAGTTCCATACTGAATAAACCTTCTCCGCATTTGACAAGCAGAGAAGTAGAGGGAAGTTTAAATCCAATATATTTTTGTCAAACTCTTTGGTTTAGTGGTCAAAATGATAGTTGTTTTGAATTTAATGAATCTGCTAACTTCTGACATTTTTTACCGAAGCCAGAAAAACAGGCGAAGGGTTACAAAAATAGCTCTAGTTACAGATTGGTAGACCCGATTTGAAATCCGACTTGTTGCTTGAAAAGCAGAAGAGTAGGGGTAGATTTTATATAGAAAACATTGTTTTCTGTAAAATGTTGGGAAAGGGGTCAAAACGGCAGTTGTTTGTGAAAGTTTAAAAAACACATGGTAGTGCATTTAGTAAAACTGCTGTAACGTAAGTTCCATACTGAATAAACCTTCTCCGCATTTGACAAGCAGAGAAGTAGAGGGAAGTTTAAATCCAATATATTTTTGTCAAACTCTTTGGTTTAGTGGTCAAAATGATAGTTGTTTTGAATTTAATGAATCTGCTAACTTCTGACATTTTTTTACCGAAGCCAGAAAAACAGGCGAAGGGTTACAAAAATAGCTCTAGTTACAGATTGGTAGACCCGATTTGAAATCCGACTTGTTGCTTGAAAAGCAGAAGAGTACGGGTAGATTTTATATAGAAAACATTGTTTTCTGTAAAATGTTGGGAAAGGGGTCAAAACGGCAGTTGTTTGTGAAAGTTGTTTTGAATTTAATGAATCTGCTAACTTCTGACATTTTTTACCGAAGCCAGAAAAACAGGCGAAGGGTTACAAAAATAGCTCTAGTTACAGATTGGTAGACCCGATTTGAAATCCGACTTGTTGCTTGAAAAGCAGAAGAGTACGGGTAGATTTTATATAGAAAATGTAAAATGTTGGGAAAGGGGTCAAAACGGCAGTTTTTGTGAAAGTTGTTTTGAATTTAATGAATCTGCTAACTTCTGACATTTTTTACCGAAGTCAGAAAAACAGGCGAAGGGTTACAAAAATAGCTCTAGTTACAGATTGGTAGACCCGATTTGAAATCCGACTTGTTGCTTGAAAAGCAGAAGAGTACGGGTAGATTTTATATAGAAAATGTCAAAATGTTGGGAAAGGGGTCAAACGGCAGTTTTTGTGAAAGTTGTTTTGAATTTAATGAATCTGCTAACTTCTGACATTTTTTACCAAAGCCAGAAAAACAGGCGAAGGGTTACAAAAATAGCTCTAGTTACAGATTGGTAGACCCGATTTGAAATCCGACTTGTTGCTTGAAAAGCAGAAGAGTAGGGGTAGATTTTATATAGAAAACATTGTTTTCTGTAAAATGTTGGGAAAGGGGTCAAAACGGCAGTTGTTTGTGAAAGTTTAAAAAACACATGGTAGTGCATTTAGTAAAACTGCTGTAACGTAAGTTCCATACTGAATAAACCTTCTCCGCATTTGACAAGCAGAGAAGTAGAGGGAAGTTTAAATCCAATATATTTTTGTCAAACTCTTTGGTTTAGTGGTCAAAATGATAGTTGTTTTGAATTTAATGAATCTGCTAACTTCTGACATTTTTTACCGAAGCCAGAAAAACAGGCGAAGGGTTACAAAAATAGCTCTAGTTACAGATTGGTAGACCCGATTTGAAATCCGACTTGTTGCTTGAAAAGCAGAAGAGTAGGGGTAGATTTTATATAGAAAACATTGTTTTCTGTAAAATGTTGGGAAAGGGGTCAAAACGGCAGTTTTTGTGAAAGTTGTTTTGAATTTAATGAATCTGCTAACTTCTGACATTTTTTACCGAAGCCAGAAAAACAGGCGAAGGGTTACAAAAATAGCTCTAGTTACAGATTGGTAGACCCGATTTGAAATCCGACTTGTTGCTTGAAAAGCAGAAGAGTAGGGGTAGATTTTATATAGAAAACATTGTTTTCTGTAAAATGTTGGGAAAGGGGTCAAAACGGCAGTTTTTGTGAAAGTTGTTTTGAATTTAATGAATCTGCTAACTTCTGACATTTTTTACCGAAGCCAGAAAAACAGGCGAAGGGTTACAAAAATAGCTCTAGTTACAGATTGGTAGACCCGATTTGAAATCCGACTTGTTGCTTGAAAAGCAGAAGAGTAGGGGTAGATTTTATATAGAAAACATTGTTTTCTGTAAAATGTTGGGAAAGGGGTCAAAACGGCAGTTGTTTGTGAAAGTTTAAAAAACACATGGTAGTGCATTTAGTAAAACTGCTGTAACGTAAGTTCCATACTGAATAAACCTTCTCCGCATTTGACAAGCAGAGAAGTAGAGGGAAGTTTAAATCCAATATATTTTTGTCAAACTCTTTGGTTTAGTGGTCAAAATGATAGTTGTTTTGAATTTAATGAATCTGCTAACTTCTGACATTTTTTACCGAAGCCAGAAAAACAGGCGAAGGGTTACAAAAATAGCTCTAGTTACAGATTGGTAGACCCGATTTGAAATCCGACTTGTTGCTTGAAAAGCAGAAGAGTACGGGTAGATTTTATATAGAAAACATTGTTTTCTGTAAAATGTTGGGAAAGGGGTCAAAACGGCAGTTGTTTGTGAAAGTTGTTTTGAATTTAATGAATCTGCTAACTTCTGACATTTTTTACCGAAGCCAGAAAAACAGGCGAAGGTTTACAAAAATAGCTCTAGTTACAGATTGGTAGACCCGATTTGAAATCCGACTTGTTGCTTGAAAAGCAGAAGAGTACGGGTAGATTTTATATAGAAAATGTAAAATGTTGGGAAAGGGGTCAAAACGGCAGTTTTTGTGAAAGTTGTTTTGAATTTAATGAATCTGCTAACTTCTGACATTTTTTACCAAAGCCAGAAAAACAGGCGAAGGGTTACAAAAATAGCTCTAGTTACAGATTGGTAGACCCGATTTGAAATCCGACTTGTTGCTTGAAAAGCAGAAGAGTAGGGGTAGATTTTATATAGAAAACATTGTTTTCTGTAAAATGTTGGGAAAGGGGTCAAAACGGCAGTTGTTTGTGAAAGTTTAAAAAACACATGGTAGTGCATTTAGTAAAACTGCTGTAACGTAAGTTCCATACTGAATAAACCTTCTCCGCATTTGACCAGCAGAGAAGTAGAGGGAAGTTTAAATCCAATATATTTTTGTCAAACTCTTTGGTTTAGTGGTCAAAATGATAGTTGTTTTGAATTTAATGAATCTGCTAACTTCTGACATTTTTTACCGAAGCCAGAAAAACAGGCGAAGGGTTACAAAAATAGCTCTAGTTACAGATTGGTAGACCCGATTTGAAATCCGACTTGTTGCTTGAAAAGCAGAAGAGTAGGGGTAGATTTTATATAGAAAACATTGTTTTCTGTAAAATGTTGGGAAAGGGGTCAAAACGGCAGTTTTTGTGAAAGTTGTTTTGAATTTAATGAATCTGCTAACTTCTGACATTTTTTACCAAAGCCAGAAAAACAGGCGAAGGGTTACAAAAATAGCTCTAGTTACAGATTGGTAGACCCGATTTGAAATCCGACTTGTTGCTTGAAAAGCAGAAGAGTAGGGGTAGATTTTATATAGAAAACATTGTTTTCTGTAAAATGTTGGGAAAGGGGTCAAAACGGCAGTTGTTTGTGAAAGTTTAAAAAACACATGGTAGTGCATTTAGTAAAACTGCTGTAACGTAAGTTCCATACTGAATAAACCTTCTCCGCATTTGACAAGCAGAGAAGTAGAGGGAAGTTTAAATCCAATATATTTTTGTCAAACTCTTTGGTTTAGTGGTCAAAATGATAGTTGTTTTGAATTTAATGAATCTGCTAACTTCTGACATTTTTTACCGAAGCCAGAAAAACAGGCGAAGGGTTACAAAAATAGCTCTAGTTACAGATTGGTAGACCCGATTTGAAATCCGACTTGTTGCTTGAAAAGCAGAAGAGTAGGGGTAGATTTTATATAGAAAACATTGTTTTCTGTAAAATGTTGGGAAAGGGGTCAAAACGGCAGTTTTTGTGAAAGTTGTTTTGAATTTAATGAATCTGCTAACTTCTGACATTTTTTACCAAAGCCAGAAAAACAGGCGAAGGGTTACAAAAATAGCTCTAGTTACAGATTGGTAGACCCGATTTGAAATCCGACTTGTTGCTTGAAAAGCAGAAGAGTAGGGGTAGATTTTATATAGAAAACATTGTTTTCTGTAAAATGTTGGGAAAGGGGTCAAAACGGCAGTTGTTTGTGAAAGTTTAAAAAACACATGGTACTGCATTTAGTAAAACTGCTGTAACGTAAGTTCCATACTGAATAAACCTTCTCCGCATTTGACAAGCAGAGAAGTAGAGGGAAGTTTAAATCCAATATATTTTTGTCAAACTCTTTGGTTTAGTGGTCAAAATGATAGTTGTTTTGAATTTAATGAATCTGCTAACTTCTGACATTTTTTACCGAAGCCAGAAAAACAGGCGAAGGGTTACAAAAATAGCTCTAGTTACAGATTGGTAGACCCGATTTGAAATCCGACTTGTTGCTTGAAAAGCAGAAGAGTAGGGGTAGATTTTATATAGAAAACATTGTTTTCTGTAAAATGTTGGGAAAGGGGTCAAAACGGCAGTTGTTTGTGAAAGTTTAAAAAACACATGGTAGTGCATTTAGTAAAACTGCTGTAACGTAAGTTCCATACTGAATAAACCTTCTCCGCATTTGACAAGCAGAGAAGTAGAGGGAAGTTTAAATCCAATATATTTTTGTCAAACTCTTTGGTTTAGTGGTCAAAATGATAGTTGTTTTGAATTTAATGAATCTGCTAACTTCTGACATTTTTTTACCGAAGCCAGAAAAACAGGCGAAGGGTTACAAAAATAGCTCTAGTTACAGATTGGTAGACCCGATTTGAAATCCGACTTGTTGCTTGAAAAGCAGAAGAGTAGGGGTAGATTTTATATAGAAAACATTGTTTTCTGTAAAATGTTGGGAAAGGGGTCAAAACGGCAGTTTTTGTGAAAGTTGTTTTGAATTTAATGAATCTGCTAACTTCTGACATTTTTTACCGAAGCCAGAAAAACAGGCGAAGGGTTACAAAAATAGCTCTAGTTACAGATTGGTAGACCCGATTTGAAATCCGACTTGTTGCTTGAAAAGCAGAAGAGTAGGGGTAGATTTTATATAGAAAACATTGTTTTCTGTAAAATGTTGGGAAAGGGGTCAAAACGGCAGTTTTTGTGAAAGTTTAAAAAACACATGGTAGTGCATTTAGTAAAACTGCTGTAACGTAAGTTCCATACTGAATAAACCTTCTCCGCATTTGACAAGCAGAGAAGTAGAGGGAAGTTTAAATCCAATATATTTTTGTCAAACTCTTTGGTTTAGTGGTCAAAATGATAGTTGTTTTGAATTTAATGAATCTGCTAACTTCTGACATTTTTTACCGAAGCCAGAAAAACAGGCGAAGGGTTACAAAAATAGCTCTAGTTACAGATTGGTAGACCCGATTTGAAATCCGACTTGTTGCTTGAAAAGCAATAGAGTAGGGGTAGATTATATATAGAAAACATTGTTTTCTGTAAAATGTTGGGAAAGGGGTCAAAACGGCAGTTGTTTGTGAAAGTTTAAAAAACACATGGTAGTGCATTTAGTAAAACTGCTGTAACGTAAGTTCCATACTGAATAAACCTTCTCCGCATTTGACAAGCAGAGAAGTAGAGGGAAGTTTAAATCCAATATATTTTTGTCAAACTCTTTGGTTTAGTGGTCAAAATGATAGTTGTTTTGAATTTAATGAATCTGCTAACTTCTGACATTTTTTACCGAAGCCAGAAAAACAGGCGAAGGGTTACAAAAATAGCTCTAGTTACAGATTGGTAGACCCGATTTGAAATCCGACTTGTTGCTTGAAAAGCAGAAGAGTAGGGGTAGATTTTATATAGAAAACATTGTTTTCTGTAAAATGTTGGGAAAGGGGTCAAAACGGCAGTTTTTGTGAAAGTTGTTTTGAATTTAATGAATCTGCTAACTTCTGACATTTTTTACCGAAGCCAGAAAAACAGGCGAAGGGTTACAAAAATAGCTCTAGTTACAGATTGGTAGACCCGATTTGAAATCCGACTTGTTGCTTGAAAAGCAGAAGAGTAGGGGTAGATTTTATATAGAAAACATTGTTTTCTGTAAAATGTTGGGAAAGGGGTCAAAACGGCAGTTGTTTGTGAAAGTTTAAAAAACACATGGTAGTGCATTTAGTAAAACTGCTGTAACGTAAGTTCCATACTGAATAAACCTTCTCCGCATTTGACAAGCAGAGAAGTAGAGGGAAGTTTAAATCCAATATATTTTTGTCAAACTCTTTGGTTTAGTGGTCAAAATGATAGTTGTTTTGAATTTAATGAATCTGCTAACTTCTGACATTTTTTACCGAAGCCAGAAAAACAGGCGAAGGGTTACAAAAATAGCTCTAGTTACAGATTGGTAGACCCGATTTGAAATCTGACTTGTTGCTTGAAAAGCAGAAGAGTACGGGTAGATTTTATATAGAAAACATTGTTTTCTGTAAAATGTTGGGAAAGGGGTCAAAACGGCAGTTGTTTGTGAAAGTTGTTTTGAATTTAATGAATCTGCTAACTTCTGACATTTTTTACCGAAGCCAGAAAAACAGGCGAAGGGTTACAAAAATAGCTCTAGTTACAGATTGGTAGACCCGATTTGAAATCCGACTTGTTGCTTGAAAAGCAGAAGAGTACGGGTAGATTTTATATAGAAAATGTAAAATGTTGGGAAAGGGGTCAAAACGGCAGTTTTTGTGAAAGTTGTTTTGAATTGAATGAATCTGCTAACTTCTGACATTTTTTACCAAAGCCAGAAAAACAGGCGAAGGGTTACAAAAATAGCTCTAGTTACAGATTGGTAGACCCGATTTGAAATCCGACTTGTTGCTTGAAAAGCAGAAGAGTAGGGGTAGATTTTATATAGAAAACATTGTTTTCTGTAAAATGTTGGGAAAGGGGTCAAAACGGCAGTTGTTTGTGAAAGTTTAAAAAACACATGGTAGTGCATTTAGTAAAACTGCTGTAACGTAAGTTCCATACTGAATAAACCTTCTCCGCATTTGACAAGCAGAGAAGTAGAGGGAAGTTTAAATCCAATATATTTTTGTCAAACTCTTTGGTTTAGTGGTCAAAATGATAGTTGTTTTGAATTTAATGAATCTGCTAACTTCTGACATTTTTTACCGAAGCCAGAAAAACAGGCGAAGGGTTACAAAAATAGCTCTAGTTACAGATTGGTAGACCCGATTTGAAATCCGACTTGTTGCTTGAAAAGCAGAAGAGTAGGGGTAGATTTTATATAGAAAACATTGTTTTCTGTAAAATGTTGGGAAAGGGGTCAAAACGGCAGTTGTTTGTGAAAGTTTAAAAAACACATGGTAGTGCATTTAGTAAAACTGCTGTAACGTAAGTTCCATACTGAATAAACCTTCTCCCCATTTGACAAGCAGAGAAGTAGAGGGAAGTTTAAATCCAATATATTTTTGTCAAACTCTTTGGTTTAGTGGTCAAAATGATAGTTGTTTTGAATTTAATGAATCTGCTAACTTCTGACATTTTTTACCGAAGCCAGAAAAACAGGCGAAGGGTTACAAAAATAGCTCTAGTTACAGATTGGTAGACCCGATTTGAAATCCGACTTGTTGCTTGAAAAGCAGAAGAGTAGGGGTAGATTTTATATAGAAAACATTGTTTTCTGTAAAATGTTGGGAAAGGGGTCAAAACGGCAGTTGTTTGTGAAAGTTTAAAAAACACATGGTAGTGCATTTAGTAAAACTGCTGTAACGTAAGTTCCATACTGAATAAACCTTCTCCGCATTTGACAAGCAGAGAAGTAGAGGGAAGTTTAAATCCAATATATTTTTGTCAAACTCTTTGGTTTAGTGGTCAAAATGATAGTTGTTTTGAATTTAATGAATCTGCTAACTTCTGACATTTTTTACCGAAGCCAGAAAAACAGGCGAAGGGTTACAAAAATAGCTCTAGTTACAGATTGGTAGACCCGATTTGAAATCTGACTTGTTGCTTGAAAAGCAGAAGAGTACGGGTAGATTTTATATAGAAAACATTGTTTTCTGTAAAATGTTGGGAAAGGGGTCAAAACGGCAGTTGTTTGTGAAAGTTGTTTTGAATTTAATGAATCTGCTAACTTCTGACATTTTTTACCGAAGCCAGAAAAACAGGCGAAGGGTTACAAAAATAGCTCTAGTTACAGATTGGTAGACCCGATTTGAAATCCGACTTGTTGCTTGAAAAGCAGAAGAGTACGGGTAGATTTTATATCGAAAACATTGTTT
>NW_026601302.1:0-60237 GCF_029448725.1 Salvelinus fontinalis
TAATGTATGAATCCTCTTCAGATAGATCATGTTTGGATCCTCTTCAGATTGATAATGTATTCATATTCCTCATTGTGTGTTAGTGCATTCCTCCTCATAATGTATGGATCCTCTTCAGATAGATCATGTTTGGATCCTCTTCAGATAGATAATGTATTCATATTCCTCATTGTGTGGTAGTGCATTCCTCCTCATAATGTATTTCCTCATCCACAGCGTTCTCAGTGTAAAGTTTAAAGCGACAACGGTGACCTCCATCTCACGTCAGGTTCTGAGAATGGATTTAAACTAATTAATTTCTCACTCACTGGAACAGCTCTGTGCTATTGTACCGTGGAAATATGAAACGATACAAGAGGCTCCTTTCTCTTAAAACGTGAGCTTAGCCAAGTCATTAGAAATCCACACAAGTGAAAATATATCCTGAGAGGACTTTGAAAGAGGTGTCAATCTGGGCGAATGAAATGTAGCACAGTAAACTGGGTTGTTACAGCTGACAGGCCTTCTGAGCAGACAATGGGGTTGTGTCCCACATGGCACCCTAATCCCTACGTAGTGCACTACTTTGGGGTGTTCAGAGAAAGCCAAATCAGTGCACTATGTCGGGATTAGAGTGTTATTTTGGACGTAGTCAATACAACTCCCTGGCACCATTAAAACTAAGGGGAGAACAGTAAGAGAGAACTGTCACGTTGTATATATAGCTACTCTACTAAGGACAATACAGAGAAATCACTTCATACATCTTCTTGTCAAATGAATGGCTTATCTGCTACTGTAGATGGTACTGATCTCCGTCAGGGGACGGCGGTGTGACAGGATTTTAAACACATCTGGGTAATGTGCTATGAATTCTATTGAGATATTTATAAACCTCTTCATTTAACTTTTTATGGCTGCAGGGGCAGTATTGAGTAGCTCTGATTAAAGGTGCCCATTTCAAACGGCCTCGTACTCAATTCTTGCTCGTACAATATGCATATTATTGTTATTATTGGATAGAAAACACTCTCTAGTTTCTATAGCCGTTTGAATTATGTCTCTGAGTGAAACAGAACTCATTCTACAGCACTTTTCCTGATAGGGAGTGAGATTTCAGAAATCTTGGCCTCTGGTTCCAGATCAGTTTTAAAGTCCCTGTAAATCCTATGAGGATACAAACACTGCCCACGCCTTCCTCTAGATGCCAGTAAGTGGTGACAATTTGAATGGAGTCGATTGCGCAATCAGTGCCTCTATAAATCACCAAATACCGGAAGTAGCGTTCTTTTGGACCCTGCGCTCAACGCAAGAAGGACGTCGGACTGGCCTTTTTCCAAGTCTTGGTTTAGCCAGTAATATAGCGCCGGTCATGTTTTTACTCGTTAAAGGTGTTAAAAACATCATAAGGTAGTTAATTTAAACCGTTTTATAGCAATTTATATCCGTTTAGTGCGATTTTGAGGCATTTCTATGTGATGCTCTTTGAAGCTTTGGGCACGTTTCGGGGTCCCGGTCGTACGTTAGTGGGCATTTCGACGGACAGAGGACATCTTTCGACCAAAAGAAGATTAGACCCAAGAAAGGATACATTGCCCAAGATTCTGATGGAAGATCACCTCATAGTAAGAAATATTTAAGATGATAAATCGTTGTTCTGTCGAAAAATTTTAAACGCATATTCAGCCATTTTGTTTGGTATAGCTTCGCTTGGCGAACCCTGTATTGCACAGTAAGGATAATTTTAGAAATGTAATTCAGCGATTGCATTAAGAACTAATTTGTCTTTCGATAGCTGTCCAACTTATATTTTTTTAGTCAAGTTTATGAATAGTTAATCATGAGACAAGATCACTGTCAAATATGGCGCCCGACATTTTCAGGCTAGTTTTGCTAGTATTGTCATTGTATAACCACGTTTTTTTGTGGCTAAATATGCACATTTTCGAACAAACTCTATATGTATGTTGTAATATGATGTTACAGGAGTGTCATCGGAAGAATTCTGAGAAGGTTAGTGAAAAAATTAATATATTTTGGCGATGATTACGTTTTCGCTCTCTGGCTTGAATCAATACTCTGGTAACGTTTGCACATGTGGTATGCTAATATAACGATTTATTGTGTTTTCGCTGTAAAACACTTAGAAAATCTGAAATATTGTCTGAATTCACAAGATCTGTGTCTTTCCATTGCTGTGAGCTGTGTATTTTTAAGAAATGTTTTATGATTAGTAATTAGGTAATTCTCGTTGCTCTCTGTATTTATTCTAGTCGAGTTGTGATGGTGGGTGCAATTGTAAACTATGATTTATACCTGAAATATGCACATTTTTCTAACAAAACCTATCCTATACAATAAATATGATATCAGACTGTCATCTGATGAGGTTTTTTCTTGGTTAGTGGCTATCAATATCTTTATTTGGCCGAATTGGTGATAGCTACTGGTGGAGAGAAAAAATGGTGGACAAAGAAAAATGGTGTCTTTTGCTAACGTGGTTAGCTAATAGATTTACATATTTTCTCTTCCCTGTAAAACATTTTAAAAATCTGAAATGGTGGCTTTATTCACAAGATCTGTATCTTTCATTTGGTGTCTTGGACTTGTGATTTAATGATATTTAGATGCTACTATTTAATTGTGACGCTATGCTAGCGATGCTAATCAGTGTGGGGGGGTGGACCATTGGACATAAACATTGGACATAAACATTACACAACAAGTTGGAAATCGTAAATTCAACAATGAGTGGTTTGGAAGGAATCGGTGACAGTGGCTAACTGCAAGCACTGCAACTGGGAAGTCGGGAATAAACGAGCTCAGACGGGAAAATACGTTTTGGACGGTCATCCAACTCGGAATTGTAAATCTTTCTCTTTCTCTTTCTTTGATGACACAATTTGGCAAAAACGCCGCCCCACCTTCCTGTTCAGTGAGCACATCACAACAAGGTGAGTCCAAAATGTCTTATATGCAGCTGCATAAATGATGTAATATGCCAGGGAGAGATGTATAGCATAGCTAAGAAAGTAGTACTAAGTGTATGCTGTGTAGTAAGCTGTTAGCAGCCCATGTGCCTCACCCTAATCATTTGGTATATTTTCACCTCTTATTTGCGCCTAACGTTACTGTTCTGACTCAGTGGTGCACATGTAGCCTGTAACCTGTTTTTGAGAAATGTCATCATCTAATATTGTAAGAGCTTTCGTTGTTTGCTTATATGCCCCCTTTATCTATCCTACGGTTCTGACTTGGTGTACAGGGAAAATACTGTAAGAGCAGCCCATGTTCTGCATTCTGTCGCTGTACATTTCTAAAGTGCTGAACACATAGTTATGTTGACTACGTCTATCTTAGCTCGCTCATTAACGTCTTAATCGAAATTACGGAACGCCTTTTATCCGCTCATCGTTCCCTTATAGCATAGTTTGTACATCTCAATTGTCAGTAGAAACTAAATTTGCTTAAGCAAGTCAGCCATATCAACTGTGTTTTTAAAAAAAGGCAGTAAACGAGGTTGAATGAATTGTTTCCGCTGATAGCCAGGTGTAGCGGTGGTACGGATTCCCTCCACGGTGCTGAAAGGAAAGCTCTGCTGTTGGGATAGCTTTATATAGACCCTAACAGTTTGTGGGCACCGCCTGTCACGTTATAGTGTAATTAATGTACGGTTTAGTGTTGTGTTGCGTAGTGCCTTTGCTGGCATGTATTTAATGTTTATTAGATTTGGTTTTGCCCCACCAAGATTTACATGCTAAAATCACCACTGGTTACAATGGAAAAAATGACCATTTCCATACTTTAAGGCTTTCATATCAATGTCTCATTACAACTGGAATTATACACTTTGCACAAAATGACTGCTTCACATTTGTAAAAATGTATGTAACAATCTCTTTTGCCAGACGAATCTTCTATATTCCTTAGTTTTATGAGGTTAAATGCATGGTTTTATTATTTCCGTCATATCACTAACAACATGTTATTATACTGGTGTTGTGCTGTACATAACCATTTCTATAAAGAGAAGACTACTTGTTCCTGTGTTGTGTGGACAAACCTATACCCTGCTTTATGAGGTCCATTCTATACCCTGCTTTATGAGGACCATTCTATACCCTGCTTTATGAGGTCCATTCTATACCCTGCTTTATGAGGTCCATTCTATACCCTGCTTTATGAGGACCATTCTATACCCTGCTTTATGAGGTCCATTCTATACCCTGCTTTATGAGGTCCATTCTATACCCTGCTTTATGAGGACCATTCTATACCCTGCTTTATGAGGTCCATTCTATACCCTGCTTTATGAGGACCATTCTATACCCTGCTTTATGAGGTCCATTCTATACCCTGCTTTATGAGGACATTCTATACCTGCTATGAGGACTATTCTATACTCTGCTTTATGAGGACCATTCTATACCCTGCTTTATGAGGACCATTCTATACCCTGCTTTATGAGGACCATTCTATACCCTGCTACATGAGGACCATTCTATACCCTGCTTTATGAGGACCATTCTATACCCTGCTTTATGAGGTCCATTCTATACCCTGCTTTATGAGGACCATTCTATACCCTGCTTTATGAGGACCATTCTATACCCTGCTACATGAGGACTATTCTATACCCTGCTTCATGAGGACTATTCTATACCCTGCTTTATGAGGATTATTTTATTCCATGCTTTATGAGAACTATTTTATACCCTGCTTCATGAGGACTATTATATACCATGTTTTAAATGGAATATTATATACCCTGCTTTTAGAGGAATATTCTGTACCATGTTTTTAGAGGAATATTCTATACCCTGCTTTATGAGGACAATCCATAAAAATGCTTTAGATGGACAGTTTTATATACATAATATCATGTTTCAGGTAAGACTCAAATGCAGACTGTGTTGAAGTAAAACATGTTTATTACAGCAACAGGGGCAGGCAACGACAGGTCAAGACAGGCAGGGGTCGATAATCCAGATTAGTGGCAAAAGCCCAGGACGGCAGGCAGGTTCTGGGTCAGGGTCAGGCAGAGTGGTCAGGCAGGCGGGCTCAGAGTCAGGGTCAGGCAGAGTGGTCAGGCAGGCAGGCTCAGAGTCAGGGTCAGGCAGGCTCAGGGTCAGGGTCAGGCAGAGTGGCCAGGCAGGCGGGCTCAGGGTCAGGGTCAGGCAGGCTCAGGGTCAGGGTCAGGCAGAGTGGCCAGGCAGGCGGGCTCAGAGTCAGGGTCAGGCAGAGTGGCCAGGCAGGCGGGCTCAGGGTCAGGGTCAGGCAGGCTCAGGGTCAGGCAGAGTGGCCAGGCAGGCGGGCTCAGGGTCAGGGTCAGGCAGAGTGGCCAGGCAGGCGGGCTCAGGGTCAGGGTCAGGCAGGCTCAGGGTCAGGGTCAGGCAGAGTGGCCAGGCAGGCGGGCTCAGGGTCAGGGTCAGGCAGGCTCAGGGTCAGGGTCAGGCAGAGTGGCCAGGCAGGCGGGCTCAGGGTCAGGGTCAGGCAGGCTCAGGGTCAGGGTCAGGCAGAGTGGCCAGGCAGGCGGGCTCAGGGTCAGGGTCAGGCAGGCACAGGGTCAGGGTCAGGCAGAGTGGCCAGGCAGGCGGGGTCAGGGTCAAGCAGAGTGGCCAGGCAGGCGGGCTCAGGGTCAGGGTCAGGCAGGCTCAGGGTCAGGGTCAGGCAGAGTGGCCAGGCAGGCGGGCTCAGGGTCAGGGTCAGGCAGAGTGGCCAGGCAGGCGGGCTCAGAGGCAGGACAGGCAGGAGGTCAAAACCAGGAGAGCGAGAAAAAGAGAGACTGGGGAAAAGCAGGCGGTGAGACAAAACGCTGGTTGACTCGACAAACAAGATGAACTGGCAACAGACAAACAGAGAACACAGGTATGAATGCACAGGGGTAATGGGTAAGATGGACAACACCTGGAGGGGGTGGAGACGTGCACAAAGACAGGTGAAACAGATCAGGGCGTGACAACTATAGCCATGCTATTAATTATAGACACAAAGCACAGTGATGTGCTTTAGACGGACAGTTCTATATACATAACATACACGATAGCCTTTATAATTAATTATAGACACACACACCTGAGCGATGTGCTTTAGATGGACAGTTCTACATACATAACATGCTTACACTCCTGACCACCTCTTCATTTAGCCTGGTCTAAAGAGACTCCTGACCACCTCTTCATTTAGCCTGGTCTAAAGAGACTCCTGAACACCTCTTCATTTAGCCTGGTCTAAAGAGACTCCTGAACACCTCTTCATTTAGCCTGGTCTAAAGAGACTCCTGAACACCTCTTCATTTAGCCTGGTCTAAAGAGACTCCTGAACACCTCTTCATTTAGCCTGGTCTAAAGAGACTCCTGAACACCTCTTCATTTAGCCTGGTCTAAAGAGACTCCTGAACACCTCTTCATTTAGTCTGGTCTAAAGAGACTCCTGAACACCTCTTCATTTAGCCTGGTCTAAAGAGACTCCTGACCACCTCTTCATTTAGCCTGGTCTAAAGAGACTCCTGAACACCTCTTCATTTAGCCTGGTCTAAAGAGACTCCTGAACACCTCTTCATTTAGTCTGGTCTAAAGAGACTCCTGAACACCTCTTCATTTAGCCTGGTCTAAAGAGACTCCTGAACACCTCTTCATTTAGTCTGGTCTAAAGAGACTCCTGAACACCTCTTCATTTAGCCTGGTCTAAAGAGACTCCTGACCACCTCTTCGTTTAGCCTGGTCTAAAGAGACTCCTGAACACCTCTTCATTTAGCCTGGTCTAAAGAGACTCCTGACCACTCTTCATTTAGCCTGGTCTAAAGAGACTCCTGAACACCTCTTCGTTTAGCCTGGTCTAAAGAGACTCCTGAACACCTCTTCATTTAGCCTGGTCTAAAGAGACTCCTGAACACCTCTTCATTTAGCCTGGTCTAAAGAGACTCCTGAACACCTCTTCATTTATCCTGGTCTAAAGAGACTCCTGAACACCTCTTCATTTAGCCTGGTCTAAAGAGACTCCTGACCACCTCTTCATTTAGCCTGGTCTAAAGAGACTCCTGACCACTCTTCATTTAGCCTGGTCTAAAGAGACTCCTGAACACCTCTTCATTTAGCCTGGTCTAAAGAGACTCCTGAACACCTCTTCATTTAGTCTGGTCTAAAGAGACTCCTGAACACCTCTTCATTTAGCCTGGTCTAAAGAGACTCCTGAACACCTCTTCATTTAGCCTGGTCTAAAGAGACTCCTGAACACCTCTTCATTTAGCCTGGTCTAAAGAGACTCCTGAACACCTCTTCATTTAGTCTGGTCTAAAGAGACTCCTGAACACCTCTTCATTTAGCCTGGTCTAAAGAGACTCCTGAACACCTCTTCATTTAGCCTGGTCTAAAGAGACTCCTGAACACCTCTTCATTTAGCCTGGTCTAAAGAGACTCCTGAACACCTCTTCATTTAGTCTGGTCTAAAGAGACTCCTGAACACCTCTTCATTTAGCCTGGTCTAAAGAGACTCCTGACCACTCTTCATTTAGCCTGGTCTAAAGAGACTCCTGACCACTCTTCATTTAGCCTGGTCTAAAGAGACTCCTGAACACCTCTTCATTTAGCCTGGTCTAAAGAGACTCCTGAACACCTCTTCATTTAGCCTGGTCTAAAGAGACTCCTGAACACCTCTTCATTTAGTCTGGTCTAAAGAGACTCCTGAACACCTCTTCATTTAGCCTGGTCTAAAGAGACTCCTGAACACCTCTTCATTTAGCCTGGTCTAAAGAGACTCCTGAACACCTCTTCATTTAGCCTGGTCTAAAGAGACTCCTGACCACTCTTCATTTAGCCTGGTCTAAAGAGACTCCTGAACACCTCTTCATTTAGCCTGGTCTAAAGAGACTCCTGACCACCTCTTCGTTTAGCCTGGTCTAAAGAGACTCCTGAACACCTCTTCATTTAGCCTGGTCTAAAGAGACTCCTGAACACCTCTTCATTTAGCCTGGTCTAAAGAGACTCCTGACCACCTCTTCATTTATCCTGGTCTAAACGTCTGAGAAGGGGAATATGAGTAAGCACATAAAGTTAAAACATCAAAGCTGCCTCACGGCCTCTCTCAGCCAATGACAGATAGGTAGAGCCCACTAGAATGGATGACCTCACGGCCTCTCTCAGCCAATGACAGATAGGTAGAGCCCACTAGAATGGATGACTTTGACAAATAGGAGCAGCACCTGGGCTGTGTTGTATCAAGCTGTAGTCCCAGGGCCTGGGGGGGTTCTAAAGCAGTGTTGGGCCTGGGCTGAGGGGGGGGGGGGGGGGTTCTAAAGCAGTGTTGGGCCGGGGGTGAGGGGGGGGGGGGGTTCTAAAGCAGTGTTGGGCCTGGGGGGGGTTCTAAAGCAGTGTTGGGCCTGGGGGGGATTCTAAAGCAGTGTTGGGCCTGGGGGGGATTCTAAAGCAGTGTTGGGCCTGGGGGGGATTCTAAAGCAGTGTTGTGCCTCGGGGGGATTCTAAAGCAGTGTTGGGCCTGGGGGGGATTCTAAAGCAGTGTTGGGCCTGGGGGGGATTCTAAAGCAGTGTTGGGCCTGGGGGGGATTCTAAAGCAGTGTTGGGCCTGGGGGGGATTCTAAAGCAGTGTTGGGCCTGGGGGGGATTCTAAAGCAGTGTTGGGCCTCGGGGGGATTCTAAAGCAGTGTTGGGCCTGGGGGGGATTCTAAAGCAGTGTTGGGCCGGGGGGGGATTCTAAAGCAGTGTTGGGCCTGGGGGGGATTCTAAAGCAGTGTTGGGCCTGGGGGGGATTCTAAAGCAGTGTTGGGCCTGGGGGGGATTCTAAAGCAGTGTTGGGCCCGGGGGGGGTTCTAAAGCAGTGTTGGGCCCGGGGGGGATTCTAAAGCAGTGTTGGGCCTGGGGTGAGGGGGGGGGGGGGGGGAGGGATTCCAAAGCAGTGTTGGGCCTGGGGTGAGGGGGGGTGAGTTCTAAAGCAGTGTTGGGCCTGGGGTGAGGGGGGGGGGGAATTCTAAAGCAGTGTTGGGCCTGGGGTGAGGGGGGGGGGGGGTTCTAAAGCAGTGCTGGTCCTGGGGGGGGGGGGGATTCTAAAGCAGTGCTGGTCCTGGGGGGGGGGGGGGGGCGGGATTCTAAAGCAGTGCTGGTCCTGGGGGAGGGTGGGGGATTCTAAAACAGTGTTGGGCCTGGGGGGGGGGCGGGGGGGGATTCTAAAGCAGTGCTGGGCCTGGGGGGGGGTGGGGGATTCTAAAACAGTGTTGGGCCTGGGGGGGGGGGGTGGGGAGTTCTAAAGCAGTGCTGGTCCTGGGGGGGGGTGGGGGATTCTAAAACAGTGTTGGGCCTGGGGGGGGGGGGGGGGGGGGGGGAGTTCTAAAGCAGTGTTGCAGAGTTTTCCTTCAGAACATCAACAGAGGCCCTCTCTCAGGGGAACACGGACTTTAAACTAAAGGTATTCACAGGATTTACATTTACATTTTACATTTAAGTCATTTAGCAGACGCTCTTATCCAGAGCGACTTACAAATTGGTGCATTCACCTTATGACATCCAGTGGAACAGCCACTTTACAATAGTGCATCTAGATCTTTTAAGGGGGGGGGGGGGGGGGGGGCAGAAGGATTGCTTTATCCTAGGTATTCCTTGAAGAGGTGGGGTTTCAGGTGTCTCCGGAAGGTGGTGATTGACTCCGCTGTCCTGGCATCGTGAGGGAGTTTGTTCCACCATTGGGGTGCCAGAGCAGCGAACAGTTTTGACTGGGCTGAGCGGGAAGGATTCATTTTGACAAATGTTTACTCCAGGTATTAGTCTAGTCTGACTGTGGGCAACAGTGACTCCCACTCCTAGTCTGACTGTGGGCAACAGTGACTCCCACTCCTAGTCTGACTGTGGGCAACAGTGATTTCCACTCTTAGTCTGACTGTGGGCAACAGTGACTCCCACTCCTAGTCTGACTGTGTATGTGACAGTGACTCCCACTCCTAGTCTGACTGTGTATGTGACAGTGACTCCCACTCCTAGTCTGACTGTGGGCAACAGTGACTCCCACTCCTAGTCTGACTGTGGGCAACAGTGAATCCCACTCCTAGTCTGACTGTGGGCAACAGTGACTCCCACTCCTAGTCTGACTGTGGGCAACAGTGATTTTCACTCCTAGTCTGACTGTGGGCAACAGTGACTCCCACTCCTAGTCTGACTGTGTATGTGACAGTGACTCCCACTCCTAGTCTGACTGTGTATGTGACAGTGATTTCCACTCCTAGTCTGACTGTGGGCAACAGTGATTTCCACTCCTAGTCTGACTGTGTGTAACAGTGACTCCCACTCCTAGTCTGACTGTGTGACAGTGACTCCCACTCCTAGTCTGACTGTGTGTAACAGTGACTCCCACTCCTAGTCTGTCTGTGTGACAGTGACTCCCACTCCTAGTCTGACTGTGTGTAACAGTGACTCCCACTCCTAGTCTGACTGTGGGCAACAGTGACTCCCACTCCTAGTCTGACTGTGGGCAACAGTGACTCCCACTCCTAGTCTGACTGTGTGTAACAGTGACTCCCACTCCTAGTCTGACTGTGTGTAACAGTGACTCCCACTCCTAGTCTGACTGTGGGCAACAGTGACTCCCACTCCTAGTCTGTCTGTGTAACAGTGACTCCCACTCCTAGTCTGACTGTGTGTAACAGTGACTCCCACTCCTAGTCTGACTGTGTGTAACAGTGACTCCCACTCCTAGTCTGACTGTGTGTAACAGTGACTCCCACTCCTAGTCTGACTGTGTGTGACAGTGACTCCCACTCCTAGTCTGACTGTGTGACAGTGACTCCCACTCCTAGTCTGACTGTGTGTAACAGTGACTCCCACTCCTAGTCTGACTGTGTGTAACAGTGACTCCCACTCCTAGTCTGACTGTGGGCAACAGTGACTCCCACTCCTAGTCTGACTGTGGGCAACAGTGACTCCCACTCCTAGTCTGACTGTGGGCAACAGTGACTCCCACTCCTAGTCTGACTGTGGGCAACAGTGACTCCCACTCCTAGTCTGACTGTGGGCAACAGTGAATCCCACTCCTAGTCTGACTGTGTATGTGACAGTGACTCCCACTCCTAGTCTGACTGTGTATGTGACAGTGACTCCCACTCCTAGTCTGACTGTGTGTAACAGTGACTCCCACTCCTAGTCTGACTGTGTGTAACAGTGACTCCCACTCCTAGTCTGACTGTGGGCAACAGTGACTCCCACTCCTAGTCTGACTGTGGGCAACAGTGACTCCCACTCCTAGTCTGACTGTGTGTAACAGTGACTCCCACTCCTAGTCTGACTGTGGGCAACAGTGACTCCCACTCCTAGTCTGTCTGTGTAACAGTGACTCCCACTCCTAGTCTGACTGTGTGTAACAGTGACTCCCACTCCTAGTCTGACTGTGTGTAACAGTGACTCCCACTCCTAGTCTGACTTTGTGTAACAGTGACTCTCACTCCTAGTCTGACTGTGGGCAACAGTGACTCCCACTCCTAGTCTGACTGTGGGCAACAGTGACTCCCACTCCTAGTCTGACTGTGGGCAACAGTGACTCCCACTCCTAGTCTGACTGTGGGCAACAGTGACTCCCACTCCTAGTCTGACTGTGTCACAGTGACTCCCACTCCTAGTCTGACTGTGGGCAACAGTGACTCCCACTCCTAGTCTGACTGTGGGCAACAGTGACTCCCACTCCTAGTCTGACTGTGTAACAGTGACTCCCACTCCTAGTCTGACTGTGTAACAGTGACTCCCACTCCTAGTCTGACTGTGTGTAACAGTGACTCCCACTCCTAGTCTGACTGTGTGTAACAGTGACTCCCACTCCTAGTCTGACTGTGTGTAACAGTGACTCCCACTCCTAGTCTGACTGTGTGTAACAGTGACTCCCACTCCTAGTCTGACTGTGTGTAACAGTGACTCCCACTCCTAGTCTGTCTGTGGGCAACAGTGACTCCCACTCCTAGTCTGACTGTGGGCAACAGTGACTCCCACTCCTAGTCTGACTGTGTGTGACAGTGACTCCCACTCCTAGTCTGACTGTGTGTAACAGTGACTCCCACTCCTAGTCTGACTGTGGGCAACAGTGACTCCCACTCCTAGTCTGCCTGTGGGCAACAGTGACTCCCACTCCTAGTCTGACTGTGGGCAACAGTGACTCCCACTCCTAGTCTGACTGTGGGCAACAGTGACTCCCACTCCTAGTCTGACTGTGTATGTGACAGTGACTCCCACTCCTAGTCTGACTGTGTGTAACAGTGACTCCCACTCCTAGTCTGACTGTGGGTAACAGTGACTCCCACTCCTAGTCTGACTGTGGTCAACAGTGACTCCCACTCCTAGTCTGACTGTGGGTAACAGTGACTCCCACTCCAAATCTGACTGTGTGTAACAGTGACTCCCACTCCTAGTCTGACTGTGGTCAACAGTGACTCCCACTCCTAGTCTGTCTGTGTATGTGACAGTGACTCCCACTCCTAGTCTGACTGTGGTCAACAGTGACTCCCACTCCTAGTCTGTCTGTGTGTAACAGTGACTCCCACTCCTAGTCTGACTGTGGGCAACAGTGACTCCCACTCCTAGTCTGACTGTGGGCAACAGTGACTCCCACTCCTAGTCTGACTGTGGGCAACAGTGACTCCCACTCCTAGTCTGACTGTGTGCAACAGTGACTCCCACTCCTAGTCTGACTGTGGGCAACAGTGACTCCCACTCCTAGTCTGACTGTGGGCAACAGTGACTCCCACTCCTAGTCTGACTGTGGGCAACAGTGACTCCCACTCCTAGTCTGACTGTGGGCAACAGTGACTCCCACTCCTAGTCTGACTGTGGGCAACAGTGACTCCCACTCCTAGTCTGACTGTGGGCAACAGTGACTCCCACTCCTAGTCTGACTGTGGGCAACAGTGACTCCCACTCCTAGTCTGACTGTGGGCAACAGTGACTCCCACTCCTAGTCTGACTGTGGGCAACAGTGACTCCCACTCCTAGTCTGACTGTGGGCAACAGTGACTCCCACTCCTAGTCTGACTGTGTGCAACAGTGACTCCCACTCCTAGTCTGACTGTGGGCAACAGTGACTCCCACTCCTAGTCTGACTGTGGGCAACAGTGACTCCCACTCCTAGTCTGACTGTGGGCAACAGTGACTCCCACTCCTAGTCTGACTGTGTGTGACAGTGACTCCCACTCCTAGTCTGACTGGGCAACAGTGACTCCCACTCCTAGTCTGACTGTGTATGTAACATTGACTCCCACTCCTAGTCTGACTGTGTGTAACAGTGACTCCCACTCCTAGTCTGACTGTGTATGTAACAGTGACTCCCACTCCTAGTCTGACTGTGTGTGACAGTGACTCCCACTCCTAGTCTGACTGTGTGTAACAGTGACTCCCACTCCTAGTCTGACTGGGCAACAGTGACTCCCACTCCTAGTCTGACTGGGCAACAGTGACTCCCACTCCTAGTCTGACTGTGTATGTAACAGTGACTCCCACTCCTAGTCTGACTGTGTGTAACAGTGACTCCCACTCCTAGTCTGACTGTGGGCAACAGTGACTCCCACTCCTTGTCTGACTGTGGGCAACAGTGACTCCCACTCCTAGTCTGACTGTGGGCAACAGTGACTCCCACTCCTAGTCTGACTGTGTGTAACAGTGACTCCCACTCCTAGTCTGACTGTGTGCAACAGTGACTCCCACTCCTAGTCTGACTGTGGGCAACAGTGACTCCCACTCCTAGTCTGACTGTGGGCAACAGTGACTCCCACTCCTAGTCTGACTGTGGGCAACAGTGACTCCCACTCCTAGTCTGACTGTGGGCAACAGTGACTCCCACTCCTAGTCTGACTGTGTGTAACAGTGACTCCCACTCCTAGTCTGACTGTGGGCAACAGTGACTCCCACTCCTAGTCTGACTGTGGGCAACAGTGACTCCCACTCCTAGTCTGACTGTGTGTAACAGTGACTCCCACTCCTAGTCTGACTGTGGGCAACAGTGACTCCCACTCCTAGTCTGTCTGTGTAACAGTGACTCCCACTCCTAGTCTGTCTGTGTAACAGTGACTCCCACTCCTAGTCTGACTGTGTGTAACAGTGACTCCCACTCCTAGTCTGACTGTGTATGTAACAGTGACTCCCACTCCTAGTCTGACTGTGTGTAACAGTGACTCCCACTCCTAGTCTGACTGTGTGTAACAGTGACTCCCACTCCTAGTCTGACTGTGTGTAACAGTGACTCCCACTCCTAGTCTGACTGTGTGTAACAGTGACTCCCACTCCTAGTCTGACTGTGTGTAACAGTGACTCCCACTCCTAGTCTGACTGTGGTCAACAGTGACTCCCACTCCTAGTCTGACTGTGTGTAACAGTGACTCCCACTCCTTGTTTGATAACCTCCCACCTTCAAAGCTCAGCGAGGATATTGGATGGAAAGATAAGACCAGATGGTAAAGATACATTTAGCAGGAAATGTATTGAAATTCTCTGGGCAACGAGGACATGAAGAGGAAGTGGGAGGCTGGATAGAACACTGATACCTCCTTCAGCTGTCACTCAAGGTTGTCAAGGAAACACATAAAGAGACACCTGAACACGTGTGTTGGAAATATGAAATGAGCAATTAGCCAACTGTCATGTTGAGGTGTGTAACACATTGTGATGTTCAGGGTTGGGAGGTGGGTCAATGTAGACTAAAAAGAGTAGATTCAAATGAAAGCACTACTCTAATAATTGCATTTTTTAAAAGAAAGTCCATGGTAATTGACATGATCATAACTTCCTGATAACTTTCTTTATAATATTCTTCAGTAATTGTCTTCTTAAATCATTAAAAACCTAAGTAACACGGGTATGAAACCTCCATTCCATCAGTTCCAGGGTCTAATACAACTAACATATCAGATATGATTTAACAGTTCCAGGGTCTAATACAACTAACATATCAGATATGATTTAACAGGGTCTAATACAACTAACATATCAGATATGATTTAACAGGGTCTAATACAACTAACATATCAGATATGATTTAACAGTTCCAGGGTCTAATACAACTAACATATCAGATATGATTTAACAGGGTCTAATACAACTAACATATCAGATATGATTTAACAGTTACAGGGTCTAATACAACTAACATATCAGATATGATTTAACAGGGTCTAACACAACTAACATATCAGATATGATTTAACAGTTACAGGGTCTAATACAACTAACATATCAGATATGATTTAACAGGGTCTAATACAACTAACATATCAGATATGATTTAACAGTTACAGGGTCTAATACAACTAACATATCAGATATGATTTAACAGTTCCAGGGTCTAATACAACTAACATATCAGATATGATTTAACAGGGTCTAATACAACTAACATATCAGATATGATTTAACAGTTCCAGGGTATAATACAACTAACATATCAGATATGATTTAACAGGGTCTAATACAACTAACATATCAGATATGATTTAACAGTTCCAGGGTCTAACACAACTAACATATCAGATATGATTTAACAGGGTCTAACACAACTAACATATCAGATATGATTTAACAGGGTCTAATACAACTAACATATCAGATATGATTTAACAGTTCCAGGGTCTAATACAACTAACATATCAGATATGATTTAACAGTTCCAGGGTCTAATACAACTAACATATCAGATATGATTTAACAGTTCCAGGGTCTAATACAACTAACATATCAGATATGATTTAACAGGGTCTAATACAACTAACATATCAGATATGATTTAACAGTTCCAGTGTCTAATACAACTAACATATCAGATATGATTTAACAAGGTCTAATACAACTAACATATCAGATATGATTTAACAGTTCCAGGGTCTAACACAACTAACATATCAGATATGATTTAACAGGGTCTAATACAACTAACATATCAGATATGATTTAACAGTTCCAGGGTCTAATACAACTAACATATCAGATATGATTTAACAGGGTCTAATACAACTAACATATCAGATATGATTTAACAGGGTCTAATACAACTAACATATCAGATATGATTTAACAGGGTCTAATACAACTAACATATCAGATATGATTTAACAGGGTCTAATACAACTAACATATCAGATATGATTTAACAGTTCCAGGGTCTAATACAACTAACATATCAGATATGATTTAACAGTTCCAGGGTCTAATACAACTAACATATCAGATATGATTTAACAGTTCCAGGGTCTAATACAACTAACATATCAGATATGATTTAACAGTTCCAGGGTCTAATACAACTAACATATCAGATATGATTTAACAGGGTCTAATTCAACTAACATATCAGATATGATTTAACAGTTCCAGGGTCTAATACAACTAACATATCAGATATGATTTAACAGTTCCAGGGTCTAATACAACTAACATATCAGATATGATTTAACAGTTCCAGGGTCTAATACAACTAACATATCAGATATGATTTAACAGTTCCAGGGTCTAATACAACTAACATATCAGATATGATTTAACAGTTCCAGGGTCTAACACAACTAACATATCAGATATGATTTAACAGGGTCTAATACAACTAACATATCAGATATGATTTAACAGGGTCTAATACAACTAACATATCAGATATGATTTAACAGTTCCAGGGTCTAATACAACTAACATATCAGATATGATTTAACAGGGTCTAATACAACTAACATATCAGATATGATTTAACAGTTCCAGGGTCTAATACAACTAACATATCAGATATGATTTAACAGTTCCAGGGTATAATACAACTAACATATCAGATATGATTTAACAGGGTCTAATACAACTAACATATCAGATATGATTTAACAGTTCCAGGGTCTAATACAACTAACATATCAGATATGATTTAACAGGGTCTAATACAACTAACATATCAGATATGATTTAACAGTTCCAGGGTCTAATACAACTAACATATCAGATATGATTTAACAGGGTCTAATACAACTAACATATCAGATATGATTTAACAGTTCCAGGGTCTAATACAACTAACATATCAGATATGATTTAACAGTTCCAGGGTCTAATACAACTAACATATCAGATATGATTTAACAGGGTCTAATACAACTAACATATCAGATATGATTTAACAGTTCCAGGGTCTAATACAACTAACATATCAGATATGATTTAACAGAGTCTAATACAACTAACATATCAGATATGATTTAACAGTTCCAGGGTCTAATACAACTAACATATCAGATATGATTTAACAGTTCCAGGGTCTAATACAACTAACATATCAGATATGATTTAACAGGGTCTAATACAACTAACATATCAGATATGATTTAACAGTTCCAGGGTCTAATACAACTAACATATCAGATATGATTTAACAGTTCCAGGGTCTAATACAACTAACATATCAGATATGATTTAACAGGGTCTAATACAACTAACATATCAGATATGATTTAACAGTTCCAGGGTCTAATACAACTAACATATCAGATATGATTTAACAGTTCCAGGGTCTAATACAACTAACATATCAGATATGATTTAACAGTTCCAGGGTCTAATACAACTAACATATCAGATATGATTTAACAGGGTCTAATACAACTAACATATCAGATATGATTTAACAGTTCCAGGGTCTAATACAACTAACATATCAGATATGATTTAACAGTTCCAGGTTCTAATACAACTAACATATCAGATATGATTTAACAGTTCCAGGGTCTAATACAACTAACATATCAGATATGATTTAACAGTTCCAGGGTCTAATACAACTAACATATCAGATATGATTTAACAGTTCCAGGGTCTAATACAACTAACATATCAGATATGATTTAACAGTTCCAGGGTCTAATACAACTAACATATCAGATATGATTTAACAGTTCCAGGGTCTAACACAACTAACATATCAGATATGATTTAACAGTTCCAGGGTCTAATACAACTAACATATCAGATATGATTTAACAGTTCCAGGGTCTAATACAACTAACATATCAGATATGATTTAACAGTTCCAGGGTCTAATACAACTAACATATCAGATATGATTTAACAGTTCCAGGGTCTAATACAACTAACATATCAGATATGATTTAACAGTTCCAGGGTCTAATACAACTAACATATCAGATATGATTTAACAGTTCCAGGGTCTAATACAACTAACATATCAGATATGATTTAACAGGGTCTAATACAACTAACATATCAGATATGATTTAACAGGGTCTAATACAACTAACATATCAGATATGATTTAACAGGGTCTAATACAACTAACATATCAGATATGATTTAACAGTTCCAGGGTCTAACACAACTAACATATCAGATATGATTTAACAGTGTCTAACACAACTAACATATCAGATATGATTTAACAGGGTCTAACACAACTAACATATCAGATATGATTTAACAGTTCCAGGGTCTAATACAACTAACATATCAGATATGATTTAACAGGGTCTAATACAACTAACATATCAGATATGATTTAACAGTTCCAGGGTCTAACACAACTAACATATCAGATATGATTTAACAGGGTCTAACACAACTAACATATCAGATATGATTTAACAGGGTCTAATACAACTAACATATCAGATATGATTTAACAGGGTCTAATACAACTAACATATCAGATATGATTTAACAGTTCCAGGGTCTAATACAACTAACATATCAGATATGATTTAACAGTTCCAGGGTCTAATACAACTAACATATCAGATATGATTTAACAGTTCCAGGGTCTAATACAACTAACATATCAGATATGATTTAACAGTGTCTAATACAACTAACATATCAGATATGATTTAACAGGGTCTAATACAACTAACATATCAGATTTGATTTAACAGGGTCTAATACAACTAACATATCAGATATGATTTAACAGGGTCTAATACAACTAACATATCAGATATGATTTAACAGGGTCTAATACAACTAACATATCAGATATGATTTAACAGTTCCAGGGTCTAATACAACTAACATATCAGATATGATTTAACAGGGTCTAATACAACTAACATATCAGATATGATTTAACAGTTCCAGGGTCTAATACAACTAACATATCAGATATGATTTAACAAGGTCTAATACAACTAACATATCAGATATGATTTAACAGTTCCAGGGTCTAATACAACTAACATATCAGATATGATTTAACAGTTCCAGGGTCTAACACAACTAACATATCAGATATGATTTAACAGGGTCTAATACAACTAACATATCAGATATGATTTAACAGTTCCAGGGTCTAATACAACTAACATATCAGATATGATTTAACAGTTCCAGGGTCTAATACAACTAACATATCAGATATGATTTAACAGGGTCTAATACAACTAACATATCAGATATGATTTAACAGTTCCAGGGTCTAATACAACTAACATATCAGATATGATTTAACAGGGTCTAATACAACTAACATATCAGATATGATTTAACAGGGTCTAATACAACTAACATATCAGATATGATTTAACAGGGTCTAATACAACTAACATATCAGATATGATTTAACAGTTCCAGGGTCTAACACAACTAACATATCAGATATGATTTAACAGTTCCAGGGTCTAATACAACTAACATATCAGATATGATTTAACAGTTCCAGGGTCTAATACAACTAACATATCAGATATGATTTAACAGTTCCAGGGTCTAACACAACTAACATATCAGATATGATTTAACAGTTCCAGGGTCTAATACAACTAACATATCAGATATGATTTAACAGTTCCAGGGTCTAATACAACTAACATATCAGATATGATTTAACAGTTCCAGTGTCTAATACAACTAACATATCAGATATGATTTAACAGTTCCAGGGTCTAATACAACTAACATATCAGATATGATTTAACAGTTCCAGGGTCTAATACAACTAACATATCAGATATGATTTAACAGGGTCTAATACAACTAACATATCAGATATGATTTAACAGGGTCTAATACAACTAACATATCAGATATGATTTAACAGGGTCTAATACAACTAACATATCAGATATGATTTAACAGTTCCAGGGTCTAATACAACTAACATATCAGATATGATTTAACAGTTCCAGGGTCTAACACAACTAACATATCAGATATGATTTAACAGTTCCAGGGTCTAATACAACTAACATATCAGATATGATTTAACAGTTCCAGGGTCTAATGCAACTAACATATCAGATATGATTTAACAGGGTCTAATACAACTAACATATCAGATATGATTTAACAGGGTCTAATACAACTAACATATCAGATATGATTTAACAGGGTCTAATACAACTAACATATCAGATATGATTTAACAGTTCCAGGGTCTAATACAACTAACATATCAGATATGATTTAACAGGGTCTAATACAACTAACATATCAGATATGATTTAACAGTTCCAGGGTCTAATACAACTAACATATCAGATATGATTTAACAGTTCCAGGGTCTAATACAACTAACATATCAGATATGATTTAACAGTTCCAGGGTCTAACACAACTAACATATCAGATATGATTTAACAGGGTCTAATACAACTAACATATCAGATATGATTTAACAGGGTCTAATACAACTAACATATCAGATATGATTTAACAGTTCCAGGGTCTAATACAACTAACATATCAGATATGATTTAACAGTTCCAGGGTCTAATACAACTAACATATCAGATATGATTTAACAGGGTCTAATACAACTAACATATCAGATATGATTTAACAGTTCCAGGGTCCCAGGGTCTTATCAGGCAGGCATACCTAGTGTCTTCGGAAAGTATTCAGACCCCTTTCCCTTTTCCACATTTTGTTACTTTACAGCCTTATTCCAAAATTGATTTTAAAAAATCCTCATCAATCTACACACAATACCCTATAATGACATCACAATACCCTATAATGACATCACAATACCCTATAATGACATCACAATACCCCATAATGACATCACAATACCCCAAATTGACAAAATGGAAACATGTTTTTAAACATTTTAGCATTTTAAAACAGAAATACCTTACTTACATAAGTATTCAGACCTTATGTTATGAGACTCGAAATTGAGCTCAGGTGCATCCTGTTTCCATTGATCATCCTTGAGCTGTTTCTACAACATGATTAGAGTCCACCTGTGGTAAATTAAATTGTTTGGACATGATTTGGAATAGCACACACCTGTCTATATAAGGTCCCACAGGTGACAGTGTCAGAGCAAAAACCCAGCCATAAGGTCGACGGAATTGTCCGTAGAGGATTGTGTAGTAGCAGAGATGGGGGGGAAGAGTACCAAAACATGTCTGCAGCATTGAATGTCCCCAAGAACACAGTGGCCTCCATTCTTCTTAAATGGAAGATGTTTGCAAACACCAGACTCTTACCATAGCTGACCACCCGGCCAAACTGAACAATCAGAGTAGAAGGGCCTTGGTCAGGGAGGTGACCAAGAACGCAATGGTCACTCTGACAGAGCTCCAGAGTTCCTCTGTGGAGATGGGAGAACCTTCCAGAAGGACAACCATCTCTGCAGTCATTAGGGTATGTTGTGTGTGGATTGATGAGATTTTTTTAAATGTATTAATCCATTTTAGAATAAGGCTGTAACGTAACAACATTGGTAAAAAGTCAAGGTCCGAAGGCACTGTAAGTGGACTGAAATGAGTGGTCCATGCAGGGCGATAACAGGTCAACTATCAACCCAGGCTTATCAGACCAGTCACCTGTCCAGTCTTATCAGACCAGTCACTTGTCCAGTCTTATCAGACCAGTCACCTGTCCAGTCTTATCAGACCAGTCACCTGTCCAGTCTTATCAGACCAGTAACCTGCCCAGTCTTATCAGACCAGTAACCTGCCCAGTCTTATCAGACCAGTAACCTGTCCAGTCTTATCAGACCAGTAACCTGTCCAGTCTTATCAGACCAGTCACTTGTCCAGTCTTACCAGACCAGTAACCTGTCCAGTCTTATCAGACCAGTCACCTGTCCAGTCTTATCAGACCAGTCACCTGTCCAGTCTTATCAGACCAGTCACCTGTCCAGTCTTATCAGACCAGTCACCTGTCCAGTCTTATCAGACCAGTAACCTGTCCAGTCTTATCAGACCAGTAACCTGTCCAGTCTTATCAGACCAGTCACTTGTCCAGTCTTATCAGACCAGTCACCTGTCCAGTCTTACCAGACCAGTAACCTGTCCAGTCTTATCAGACCAGTAACCTGTCCAGTCATATCAGACCAGTAACCTGTCCAGTCTTACCAGACCAGTAACCTGTCCAGTCATATCAGACCAGTAACCTGTCCAGTCTTATCAGACCAGTCACTTGTCCAGTCTTATCAGACCATTCACTTGTCCAGTCTTATCAGACCAGTCACTTGTCCAGTCTTATCAGACCATTCACTTGTCCAGTCTTATCAGACCAGTAACCTGTCCAGTCTTATCAGACCAGTAACCTGTCCAGTCTTATCAGACCAGTAACCTGTCCAGTCTTATCAGACCAGTAACCTGTCCAGTCTTACCAGACCAGTAACCTGTCCAGTCATATCAGACCAGTAACCTGTCCAGTCTAATCAGACCAGTAACCTGTCCAGTCTTACCAGACCAGTAACCAGTCCAGTCATATCAGACCAGTAACCAGTCCAGTCATATCAGACCAGTAACCTGTCCAGTCTTATCAGACCAGTCACCTGTCCAGTCTTATCAGACCAGTCACTTGTCCAGTCTTACCAGACCAGTAACCTGTCCAGTCTTATCAGACCAGTCACTTGTCCAGTCTTACCAGACCAGTAACCTGTCCAGTCTTACCAGACCAGTAACCTGTCCAGTATTATCAGACCAGTCACTTGTCCAGTCTTATCAGACCAGTAACCTGTCCAGTCTTACCAGACCAGTCACCTGTCCAGTCTTATCAGACCAGTCACCTGTCCAGTCTTATCAGACCAGGCACCTTACCAGACCAGTCACCTGTCCAGTCTTATCAGACCAGTCACCTGTCCAGTCTTATCAGACCAGGCACCTGTCCAGTCTTACCAGACCAGTAACCTGTCCAGTCTTACCAGACCAGTCACCTGTCCAGTCTTACCAGACCAGTCACCTGTCCAGTCTTATCAGACCAGTAACCTGTCCAGTCTTACCAGACCAGTCACCTGTCCAGTCTTACCAGACCAGTAACCTGTCCAGTCTTACCAGACCAGTAACCTGTCCAGTCTTATCAGACCAGTAACCTGTCCAGTCTTACCAGACCAGTAACCTGTCCAGTCTTACCAGACCAGTAACCTGTCCAGTCTTATCAGACCAGTCACCTGTCCAGTCATATCAGACCAGTCACCTGTCCAGTCATATCAGACCAGTCACCTGTCCAGTCTTACCAGACCAGTAACCTGTCCAGTCTTATCAGACCAGTCACCTGTCCAGTCTTATCAGACCAGTCACCTGTCCAGTCTTACCAGACCAGTAACCTGTCCAGTCTTATCAGACCAGTAAACTGTCCAGTCTTATCAGACCAGTAACCTGTCCAGTCTTGTCAGACCAGTCACCTGTCCAGTCTTACCAGACCAGTAACCTGTCCAGTCTTATCAGACCAGTAACCTGTCCAGTCTTATCAGACCAGTCACTTGTCCAGTCTCATCAGACCAGTAACCTGTCCAGTCTTATCAGACCAGTAACCTGTCCAGTCTTATCAGACCAGTAACCTGTCCAGTCTTACCAGACCAGGCACCTGTCCAGTCTTACCTGAACAATCACCTGTCCAGTCTTACCTGACCAATCACCTGTCCAGCCTCAGGACGTTAGGTGGAGCTGCTAGATAGACCTTAAACCCCACATACAGCTCATCATTAACCTTCACTATGTTAAGAGGCTGAAGCATACAGCTCAGTGCTACCATGTCCATTGGGAACATACAGCTCAATGATCCCATGTCCATTGGGAACATACAGCTCAATGCTACCATTGGGACCATACAGCTCAATGCTCCATGTCCATTGGGAACATACAGCTCAATGCTACCATGTCCATTGGGAACATACAGCTCATCAATAACCTTCACTATGTTAAGAGGCTGAAGCATACAGCTCAATGCTCCATGTCCATTGGGAACATACAGCTCAATGCTACCATTGGGAACATACAGCTCAATGCTCCCATGTCCATTGGGAACATACAGCTCAATGCTACCATTGGGACCATACAGCTCAATGCTCCATGTCCATTGGGAACATACAGCTCATCAATAACCTTCACTATGTTAAGAGGCTGAAGCATACAGCTCAATGCTCCATGTCCATTGGGAACATACAGCTCAATGCTCCATGTCCATTGGGAACATACAGCTCAATGCTACCATTGGGAACATACAGCTCAATGCTCCATGTCCATTGGGAACATACAGCTCAATGCTACCATGTCCATTGGGAACATACAGCTCAGGATTCATGCTACATATCATACTGTAGTAGCTTTACAATCAACACTCTCAGCATCACTATATTAGCTTATATGCTAATTTATCTGTATAAAGATATCAACCGAGCTGTATAAAGTTAGCCAACGTTGGGACCTGTGAGGTATGTGAAATCTATCCATTTAAACTGCCAAAGTGGGAAGGCCTAAAGGCAAGGCTACCTTTGTTGTTTGGTTGTCCTAGCTCTGCTTTAGTAGGTGCTAACCTCGGGGTGTTTGGAGCAGAACAGTGAGGGCCCAGCCACCCAGCACCTCCCCGGGCCCTCAGCCCTGCAGCCCAGCACCTCCCCGGGCCCTCAGCCCAGCAGCCCAGCACCTCCCCGGGCCCTCAGCCCAGCAGCCCAGCCGCCCAGCCCCTCCCTGGGCCCTCAGCCCAGCAGCCCAGCCGCCCAGCCCCTCCCTGGGCCCTCAGCCCAGCAGCCCAGCCGCCCAGCACCTCCCTGGGCCCTCAGCCCAGCAGCCCAGCCGTCCAGCCCCACCCAAGGCTGTGACAGCTGCTTATCTTGCCCTGCCGCTAGCAAGGCTGCAGGAATCGGCTGCATGCACAATACAATGTCATTTTCTGTCATGAGCACAGACATTTGTAGTGACAATGTTGAGGATTTTAGAGGCTTGGGTCAGCGTACACTTTCAGAATAAAAGGTGCTATCTAGAACCTAAAAATGTTCTTTGGCTGTCCCCACAGGAGAACCGTCTGACGAACCCTTTTTACTCTCAAGATAGTTTAAGTTCTAGTTTCCACTGAGGTTTCTATATGAAACCCAAAAAGGTTATATCAGGAACCCAAAAGGGTTATATCAGGAACGCAAAAGGCTTCTACCTGAAACCCAAAAGGTTTATATCAGGAACCCAAAAGGGCTTCTACCTGAAACCAAAAGGGTTATATCAGGAACCCAAAAGGGTTTATATCAGGAACCCAAAAGGCTTCTACCTGAAACCCAAAAGGGTTTATATCAGGAACCCAAAAGGCTTCTACCTGAAACCCAAAAGGTTTATATCAGGAACCCAAAAGGGCTTCTACCTGAAAGCAAAAGGTTTATATCAGGAACCCAAAAGGGCTCTACCTGAAAGCAAAAGGGTTATATAAGGAACCCAAAAGGTCTCTCCTACGAGGACAGCCGAAGAACCCTTTTGGAAGCCTTCCTTCTAACAGTGTATCTCCACAACCAGGATCAGCCTACAGAGCACAGGTGATATGGCTGCTTTATGTGTCTCATTCACACTGGTTGACTTGTGTCCTCATCAATAGATGGGGGTATTTTATAATGACACAGTGATTGACTTGTATCCTAATCAATATATGGAGGTATCCTCTAATGACACAGTGATTGACTTGTATCCTAATCAATATATGGAGGTATTCTCTAATGACACAGTGATTGACTTGTATCCTAATCAATATATGGAGGTATTCTATAATGACACAGTGATTGACTTGTATCCTAATCAATATATGGAGGTATCCTATAATGACACAGTGATTGACTTGTATCCTAATCAATATATGGAGGTATCCTATAATGACACAGTGATTGACTTGTATCCTAATCAATAGATGGAGGTATTCTATAATGACACAGTGATTTACTTGTGTCCTCATGACACAGTGATTGACTTGTGTCCTAATCAATATATGGAGGTATTCTATAATGACACAGTGATTGACTTGTATCCTAATCAATATATGGAGGTATTCTATAATGACACAGTGGTTGACTTGTATCCTAATCAATATATGGAGGTATTCTATAATGACACAGTGGTTGACTTGTATCCTAATCAATATATGGAGATATCCTCTAATGACACAGTGATTGACTTGTATCCTAATCAATATATGGAGGTATTCTATAATGACACAGTGATTGACTTGTATCCTAATCAATATATGGAGGTATTCTCTAATGACACAGTGATTGACTTGTGTCCTCATCAATATATGGAGGTATTCTATAATGACACAGTAATTGACTTATGTCCTAATCAATAGATGGAGGTATTCTATAATGAATAATTCTATATATCCATCAACCTACCAGGGTAGTTACAAACTAAACAAGAGTGTAATCATCAACATGTATTGATCCCATCATTACTGTAAGAATGTGTCTGGAAGCAGTATCCACATCTATGTGATGTAGTGATCTAGGAAAGCCAAAGTTCCAAAGGCTGGGCCTAATATAGTGAATAAAAGGTCAAACAATACGTTTTTAGTGATTCCTATGTTGTTTAAGTAAAGAATATTTGTTGGTCCGTGGTGTGTAATGAGGAGAAACCAGATGCTGCACTTGACACATTTATGAAATGTCTTATTCCAGTTACTAATAAGCATTCACCCATTAAGAAAATGACTGTAAAAACTGTGAAATCTCTGTGGATTGATGAGGAATTGAAAAACTGTATGGTTGAGAGAGATGAGGCAAAAGATAGGTCTGGATGTACAACCGATTGGCAAACATACTGCAAATTGAGAAGTCATGTGACTAAACTGAATATAAAGAAGAAACTACACTATGAAACAAAGATAAATGATATAAAGAATGACAGTAAAAAGCTTTGGAGCACCTTAAATTACATTTTGGCCAAAAAGTCAATCTCCACTCCATCCTTCATTGAATCAGATGGCTCATTCATCACAAAGCGCACTGATATTGCCAAATACTTTAATGATTTTTTCATTGGCAAGATAAACATTTTTGTCTTTACATGCCAGCAACAAACGCTGTGTCATAGCTGTCGCTTTCCTCATCCTCAGATGAGGTGAGGAGAGAAGGATCTTCGGACCAAAATGCGGAGTCAGGGAAATATGCCATCTTTATTTATTTACAACGATAACTGATGACACGAAAACAAACAAAACACTTTCAACAAACTACAAAATAAGAAAACGACGTACACGCAACCTAAACATAAACTTACATGGACAAACGTAAACTCACGAACAGGAACGGACATCGAAACGAACGAACAGCCAAACAGCTCCAAAAGTGAATACATCTAACATAACGAAGACATCACAGGAGACAATCACCCACAAACACACAGTGATAATGCCCTACCTAAATATGACTCTTGATTAGAGGAAAATGCAAACCACCTGCCTCTAATCAAGAGCCATACCAGGCAAACCGAAACCAACATAGAAACAGGTAACATAGACTGCCCACCCAAAACACATAAAAACTAACATAAATAGGTCAGGACTGTTACAGTACCCCCCCCCCAAGGTGCGAACGCCGGGCGCACCAGCACAAAGTCCAGGGGAGGGTCCGGGTGGGCAGTTGACCACGGTGGTGGTTCCGGTTCCGGACGCTGTCCCCATACCACCATAGTCACTCCCCTCTTCTGTCTACCCCTACCACTGACCACCCAAACATTACCTTCCCCTAAATAATCAGCTAGCACCGGAACAAGGGGCAGCACCGGGACAAGGGGTAGCACCGGGACAAGGGGCAGCACAAAAACAAGGGGCAGCACCAGGATAAGGACCATCACTGGAATAAGGGGCAGCACCGGGACAAGGGGCAGCACCGGGACAAGGGGCAGCACCGGGACAAGGGGCAGCACCGGGACAAGGGGCAGCACCGGGACAAGGGGCAGCACCGGGACAAGGGGCAGCACCGGGACAAGGGGCAGCACCGGGACAAGGGGCAGCACCGGGACAAGGGGCAGCACCGGGACAAGGGGCAGCACCGGGACAAGGGGCAGCACCGGGACAAGGGGCAGCACCGGGACAAGGGGCAGCACCGGGACAAGGGGCAGCACCGGGACAAGGGGCAGCACCGGGACAAGGGGCAGCACCGGGACAAGGGGCAGATCCCGGCTGAAGGACTCTGGCAGGTCCTGTTTGGACGGCTCTGGCAGGTCCATGCTGGCTGACGGCTCTCGACGCTCATGGCAGACTGACGGCTCTCTACGCTCATGGCAGGCTGACGCCTCTCGACGCTCATGGCAGGCTGACGGCTCTCGACGCTCATGGCAGGCTGACGGCTCTCGACGCTCATGGCAGGCTGACGGCTCTCGACGCTCATGGCAGGCTGACGGCTCTCGACGCTCATGGCAGGCTGACGGCTCACGACGCTCATGGCTCACTGACGGCTCTGGCTGCTCATGGCTCTTTGACGGCTCTGGCTGCTCATGGCTCACTGACGGCTCTGGCTGCTCATGGCTCGCTGGCGGCTCTGGCAGATCCTGTCTGGTTGGCGGCTCTGGCAGATCCTGTCTGGTTGGCGGCTCTGGCAGATCCTGTCTGGTTGGCGGCTCTGGCAGATCCTGTCTGGTTGGCGGCTCTGGCAGATCCTGTCTGGTTGGCGGCTCTGGCAGATCCTGTCTGGTTGGCGGCTCTGGCAGATCCTGTCTGGCTGACGGCTCTAGCGGCTCCTGTCTGGCTGATGGCTCTAGCGGCTCCTGTCTGGCTGACGGCTCTGTAGGCTCATGGCAGACGGGCGGCTTTGCAGGCTCATGGCAGACGGGCGGCTTTGCAGGCTCCTGGCAGACGGATGGCTCAGATGGCGCTGGGGAGACGGATGGCTCAGATGGCGCTGAGGAGACAGATGGCTCAGATGGCGCTGGGGAGACGGATGGCTCAGATGGCGCTGGGGAGACGGATGGCTCAGATGGCGCTGGGGAGACGGATGGCTCAGATGGCGCTGGGGAGACGGATGGCTCTGGCCGGATATGGCGCACTGTAGACCTGGTGCGTGGTGCCGGAACTGGAGGCACCGTGCTAATGATAAGCACCTTCCTACTAGTGCGGGGAGCAGAGACAGGGCACACTGAACTCTCAAAGCGTACTCTATACCTGGTGCGTGGTACCGGCACTGGTGGCACCTGGCTGAGGGCACGCACCTCAGGGCTAGTACGGGGAGAAGTGACAGTGTGTACAGGACTTGGGAGACGCACAGGTGGCTTAGTGCGTGGGGCCGGAACTGGAGGCACCGAACTGGATACACGCACTACCGGGAGAGTGCGTGGAGGAGGAACAGGGCTCTGGAAATGCACTGGTAGCCTAGTGCGTAATATAGGCACTGTAGGTACTAGGCTGGGGCGGGGAGGTGGCGCCGGAAATACCGGACCGTGCAGGCGTACTGGCTCTCTTGAGCATTGAGCCTGCCCAACCTTACCTGGTTGAATGCTCCCGGTCGCCCTGCCAGTGCGGCGAGGTGGAATAGCCCGCACTGGGCTATGCAGGCGAACCGGGGAAACCATGCGTAAGGCAGGTGCCATGTATGCCGGCCCGAGGAGACGCACTGGAGACCAGACGCGTTGAGCCGGCCTCATGACACCTGGCTCAATGCCCAATCTAGCCCTACCAGTGCGGGGAGGTGGAATAACCCGCACTGGGCTATGCACACGTACAGGAGACACCGTGCGCTCTACTGCGTAACACGGTGTCTGCCCGTACTCCCGCTCTCCACGGTTAGCCTGGGAAGTGGGCGCAGGTCTCCTACCTGCCCTTGGCCCACAACCCCTTAGCCCCCCCCCAAGAAATTTTTGGGAGTTACTCACGGGCTTTTCGGGCTTCCGTGCAAGACGTGTCCCCTCATAATTCCGGTTACGAGCTTGAATCTCCGGCTTCCATCCACGTCTCCTAGCTGCCTCCTCATACCAGCGCTCCTGGGCTGTGGCTGCCTCACTCTTCTCACGAGAGCAGCGATTTCCTCCAGTTTGCGCCCAGGGTCCTCTACCAGACAGGATCTCCTCCCAAGTCCAAAAGTCCTTGTTGCTCCGTCGAGCATTTTTCCCATACCGCTTGGTCTCTGTATTTTGGTGGGTGATTCTGTCATAGCTGTCGCTTTCCTCATCCTCAGATGAGGTGAGGAGAGAAGGATCTTCGGACCAAAATGCGGAGTCAGGGAAATATGCCATCTTTATTTATTTACAACGATAACTGATGACACGAAAACAAACAAAACACTTTCAACAAACTACAAAATAAGAAAACGACGTACACGCAACCTAAACATAAACTTACATGGACAAACGTAAACTCACGAACAGGAACGGACATCGAAACGAACGAACAGCCAAACAGCTCCAAAAGTGAATACATCTAACATAACGAAGACATCACAGGAGACAATCACCCACAAACACACAGTGATAATGCCCTACCTAAATATGACTCTTGATTAGAGGAAAATGCAAACCACCTGCCTCTAATCAAGAGCCATACCAGGCAAACCGAAACCAACATAGAAACAGGTAACATAGACTGCCCACCCAAAACACATAAAAACTAACATAAATAGGTCAGGACTGTTACACGCTGGCACTATAGATCCAAGTACAGTACCAGTCAAAAGTTTGGACACACCTACTCATTCCAGAGTTTTCCTTAATTTTGTACAAATGTTTTACATTGTAGAATAATTGTGAAGACATCAAAACTATGAAATAACACATATAGAATCATGTAGTAACCAAAAAAAGTGTTAAACAAATCAAAATACATTTTCAAAGTAGCCACCCTTTGCCTTAATGACAGCTTTGCACACATTCTCTCAACCAGCTGCAGGTGTGCCTTGTTAAAAGTTAATTTGTGGAATTTCCAAGTCCATATCATGGAAAGAACAGCTCAAATAAGCAAAGAGAAACAACAGTCCATCATTAGTTTAAGAAATGAAGGTCAGTCAATACGGAAAATTTCAGGAACTTTTAAAGTTTCTTCAAGTGCAGTCACAAAAACCATCAAGCGCTATGATCAACCTCTCTGCGAGTAAGGCTAGTTTCCTGAATTTCCGCCTGTCTGACGTGCCCAAAGTAAACTGCCTGTTACTCAGGCCCAGAAGCTAGGATATGCATATAATTGGTAGAATTGGATAGAAAACACTCTGAAGTTTCTAAAACTTTTAAGATAATGTTTGTGAGTATAACAGAACAGAACTGATATAGCAGGCAAAAACCCCAAGGATAATCCATCCGTAAAAAAAATATTTTGTAGCTCAGAATGAGTTCCAACGCAATGCTATTGAAAGATCTAATTACCGCCTCCCAGATTGCAGTTCCTATGGCTTCCAGTAGATGGCAACAGTCTTTATACAAGGTTTTAGGCTTGTTCTTTTGAAAAATGAAAAAGTATTTGTAGTCGTTCCAAGTAGTCTTTTCGCGTGTGAACATGGGCGCGCTTTTCATTCTTTTCCTTTGCTATTGAACATAGTAATCTCCGTCTGAAATATTATCGTTTATTTAGATATTAGACAACCTAACGATTAATAAAAAACATTGTTTGACTCGTTTGGACGAACTTTACTGGTAACTTTTTGGAATCCTTTGTATGCATGTTGAAGGACTGGATTATTGAATTCAATGGTGCCAACTAAACAGCGTTTTTGGGATATAAAGAAGGACTTTATCGAACAAAACGACCATTTATTGTGTAGCTGGGACCCTCATGATTTCCTTGAGATAGAAGCTGTTTTTCAGTCCCTCGGTCCCAGCTTTGATGCACCTGTACTGACCTCGCCTTCTGGATGGTAACGGTGTGAACAGCCAGTGGCTCGGGTGGTTGTTGTCCTTGATGATCTTTTTGGCCTTCCTGTGAAGTTTGCCCCCGGTGATGCATTGTGCAGTACCAGGCTGTAAAACAGCCCAACAGGACGCCCTTGATAGTGCATCTGTAAAAGTTTGTCAGGGTTTCGGGTAACAAGCCTAATTTCTTCAGCCTCCTGAGGTTGAAGAGGCGCTGTTGCGCCTTCTTCACCACACTGTGTTGGTGGACCATTTCAGTTTGTCTGTGATGTGTACACCAAGGAACTTAAAACGTTCCACCTTCTCCACTGCTGTCCCTTCAATGTGGATAGGGGAGATGCTCCCTCTGCTGTTTCCTGAAGTCCACGATCATCTCCTTTGTTTTGTTGACGTTGAGTGAGAGGTTGTTTTCCAGGCACCACACTCCGAGTGCCCTCACCTCCTCCCTGTAGGCCGTCTCGTCGTTGTTGGTATTCAAGCCTACTACTGTTGTGTCGTCTGCAAACTTGATGATTGAGTTGGAGGCGTGCATGGCCACGCAGTCGTGGGTGAACAGACTGTACAAGAGATGGCTGAGCACACACCTTTGTGGGGCCCTAGTGTTGAGGGTCAGCGAAGTGGAGATGTTGTTTCACCACCAGGGGGCGGCCTGTCAGAAAGTCCAGGACCCAAGTGCACAGGACGGGGTTGAGACCCAGCGCCTCCAGCTTGATGATGAGCTTGGAGGGTACTATCGTGTTGAGTGCTGAGCTGTAGTCAATGAACAGAATTCTTGCATAGGTATTCCTTTTGTCCAGATGGTTTAGGACAGTGTGCAGTGTGATGGCGATTGTGTCATCTGTGGACCTGTTGGGGTGGTAAGCAAACTGAAGTAGGTCTATGGTGGCCGGTAAGGTGGAGATGATTTGATCCTTGACTCTCTCAAAGCACTTCATGATGACAGAAGTGAATGCTACGTGGCGGTAGTCATTTAGTTCAGTTAACTTTGCATTCTTGGGTACAGGAACAATGGTTGCCAACTTGAAGCATGTGGGACAGACTGGGATAGGGAGCGATTGAATATGTCTGTAAATACACTAGCCAGCTGGTCGGCGTATGCTCTGAGGACGCGGTTAGGGATGCCGCCTGGGCCAGCAGCCTTGCGAGGGTTAACACGTTTAAATGTCTTACACACGTCAGCCACGGAGAAGGAGAGGGGGGAGGCGCAGTCCTTGTTCGCGGGCCACGACGGTGGCACTGTATTATCCTCAAAGCAGGCAAAGAGGGTGTTTAGTTTGTCTGGAAGCGTGACGTCGGTGTCCCTGACGTGGCTGGTTTTCTTTTTGTAGTCCGTAATTTCCTGTAGACCCTGTAGACCCAGTTGACCTTGTAGACCCTGTAGACCAGGGGTGTCAAAGTCAAATGGACGGAGGGCCAAATAAAAAATTTAGCTACAAGCCGAGGGCCGGACTGTTCGAATGTTCATTGAAAAATTTTTAAATGACGCATATAGTCTAGTGAACCTAATTGAACCTACTGAAAACCTAACAAATATATTCCATAGATCAGATCATAGATAGATCAGATATAGATCAGATATAGATCAGATAAATTATGCAATATTTTCTTATGGCTCTGTCAGTAATCTTTAATTTTCAACAGACACAAAAGACAAATTTCCTTTATATAAAAATCCCCATAACATGAACATTAAATGAAAGAAACCGGTATTCAAGGCACCATCAGTAGCCTATATTTTCTATTTTAGCAAAAGTGGGCTAAATTTACTTCAAAGAAAAAAACAATAATAGCAATTTTCTATCATCCACTCAACTGAAATATTTTTAAAATATAATTGGATTGAAATACAATAAAATAAAGTGCAAAAATCTATTAATCAAAAACAACACTTTGTTTAAGGAGAAGTAACATGCAGTGAAAACAAATATTAAACTTTAACTTTTAAACTTGAACTGAGTAAAAACTCTAAATATGTGATTGCACAGTAATGTTCACTTGTTTGAGGTTGAGGGTGATACTTGGTGGTGTCCCATCTTTTCCACAAGTTCATCAATGTTCGGGGTAAGGCTCTGAGCTGAGGAAATCCTCAGAATTGAGTGGAGGTGTTCAGCAGTAAGTCGACTTCTGTGTGATGTTTTGTTCAGGTTCATCAAAGAAAACAGTTGTTCACACAGGTATGTGCTGCCAAACATAGACAACGTTTGAGCAGCCTGGATGCGCAGCTGGGGCATTGTGTCGGGGAGGAAACGGGCGAACTCCGCAGCACCCACTGCCGCATATTTTGCCCTCAGTGCATCATTGCATTGGAGGTCAATCAACTCCATTTGGAGGTTTGGTGGTGAGCTTTCCACGTCAACAGCAAATGGGTTACCGAGCAGTTCCAACCTGCTTTTTTTGTGCTTCAAAGTCAGCAAATCGGCGTCGAAAGTCAGCGGCAAGCATACCTATTTTATCAGCCAACTGTGCGCTCGGGAACGCACTGGTAGAGAGCTTCTCTTTCATGGTCTGGCAGCTGGGAAAGTGGCTCAAATTTTCTTTCCGCATCTGCGTCTCCCACAGAGTCAGTTTGGTTTTAAATGCCTTCACTGTACTGTACATATCAAAGATGACATGATCCCGACCCTGCAGCTGCAAGTTCATTGCATTCAGATGACTCGTAATGTCACACAGAAAAGCCATTTCACACAGAAACATTTCGTCTCGGAGTTGTGTTGTGTCTTTCCCTTTGCTGTCCAAGAACAGACAAATCTCCTCACGAAGCTCGAAACATCTTTGAAGCACCTTTCCCTGGCTTAGCCATCGCACCTCTGTGTGATAAGGCAAATCACCATGCTCCGTTTCTAACTCCGTCAGAAATGCCTTGAACTGGCGGTGATTCAAACCTTTGGCTCTGATAAAGTTAACTGTGCGCGTGATGATGCTCATTACATGCTCCATTTTCAAGGCTTTACCGCACAACCCTTCCTGGTGTATGATACAATGATAAGCTGTCAGCTCACCTGTCGCGATTTCCTCTTGCATCTTTTCCCGTATCTTCGCCACCAGTCCGCTCCTGTGTCCACACATCGCAGGTGCTCCGTCGGTTGTCAAACCCACGAGTTTTTCCCAAGGCAGCTCCATCTCATTTACACATCTTGACACCTCTTCATACAAATCATGCCCCGTAGTTGTGCCATGCATAGGACGTAAAGCCAAAAACTCCTCTGTCACGCTTAGGCTGGAGTCCACTCCGCGGATGAAAATTGACAACTGGGCAATGTCAGAAATGTCGGTGCTCTCATCCACAGCCAAGGAATATGCAATGAAATCTTTTCCCTTTTTCACAAGCTGCTCTTTTAGATTGATGGACAACTGGTCTACTCTCTCGGCAATGGTGTTTCTGCTCAGACTCACATTTAAAAAGAGTTGCCTTTTTTCTGGGCAAACTTCGTCACAAACTTTAATCATGCAGTTTTTGATGAAATCCCCCTCCGTAAATGGCCGGGCTGATTTAGCGATCTCTTCTGCCAAAATAAAACTGGCCTTGACAGCAGCCTGGCCTTGTGATTTGGCTTTTTTGAACAGAGCCTGTCGAGATTTGAGGCCTCGTTTTAATTCCTCTGCCTTTTGTAGCCTTTGTTCCATGTCCATATTCTTGTTTTTGTCCGCGTGTTTCGTTTCATAATGTCGTCTCAGATTATACTCTTTCAGTACCGCCACACTTTCTCCACACAGAAGACACACAGGTTTTCCAGCTACCTCCGTGAACATATACTCCGACTCCCACCTTGTTTGAAACCCCCGGTTCTCAGTGTCCACCTTCCGTTGTGCCATTTTTGATGGGTATCTGAAAGTTAATTTTACTGTGATGCTGACGACTGCTGTGCCAATAAATATTGAAATGAAGCAGCCTACTGCTCGGTGCGTCACCGTTGCATTGTGGGAAATGTAGTATTGGTGCGTGTAAAAGATCTGCGGGCTGCCGGCTTGCTGCGGTCTGCGGGCCGGTTCTAATAATAAATCAAGATCATCCCAGGGGCCGTAAAAAACCTTCTCCCGCGGGCCTTGACTCTGACATATGTGCTGTAGACCCTGTAGACCCTGTAGACCCTGTAGACCCAGTTGACCCTGTAGACCCTGTAGACCCTGTAGACCCTGTAGACCCAGTTGACCCTGTAGACCCTGTAGACCCAGTTGACCCTGTAGACCCTGTAGACCCAGTTGACCCTGTAGACCCTGTAGACCCTGTAGACCCTGTAGACCCAGTTGACCCTGTAGACCCTGTAGACCCAGTTGACCCTGTAGACCCTGTAGACCCTGTAGACCCAGTTGACCCTGTAGACCCTGTAGACCCAGTTGACCCTGTAGACCCTGTAGACTCTGTAGACCCTGTAGACCCAGTTGACCCTGTAGACCCTGTAGACCCTGTAGACCCAGTTGACCCTGTAGACCCTGTAGACCCTGCCACCTATGTCTCGTGTCTGAGCCATTGAATTGCGACTCCCATCTGGTTTCTGCTTTGTAGGCCATTTGTTTTTCAACAGGACAATGACCCAACACACCTCCAGGATGTGTAGAGACTATTTGACCAAGAAGGAGAGTGACGGAGTGCTGCATCAGATGACCTGGCCTCCACAATCCCCCGACCTCAATGGATGAGTGGTTGAGTGAAGGAAAAGCAGCCAACGAGTACTCAGCATATGTGGGAACTCCTTCAAGACTGTTGGAAAAGCATTCCAGGTGAAGCTGGTTGAGAGAATGACAAGAGTGTGTTTAACACTTTTTTGGTTACTAATATTTCATAGTTTTGAAGTATTCAGTATTAGTCTGCAATATACAAAATAATAAATATAAATTAAAACCCTTGAGCGAGTAGGTGTTTCCAAACTTTTGACTGGTACTGTATATATATCAGCTTGTCAGATCTTCTCCTGTTAGCACCGGGTTCACCGAGCTAAACAAAACAATTATCTCTCCCGTTGCTTAATTGGGCCCCTGTAACGCAGCACAGCAAAGTGCTTGATTAGGCATAACATTATGATTCATTAATTTACTGCTCTGTTGATCATCAAACTGAGAGGTTTATGGAGCTCACAGCGGTCAGCGCTTTCCGCTCAATGAGCAGCAGCGGGAACACTGCAGGCAGAGCCAGACAGTCCAATAGGATATACCCGATCATACTACAGCCCAACACTATACAATGAACAGCAGGAACACTGCAGGCAGAGCCAGACAGTCCAATAGGATATACCCGATCATACTACAGCCCAACACTATACAATGAGCAGCAGTAACAGATCATACTACAGCCCAACACTATTCAATGAACAGCAGCAGTAACAGATCATACTACAGCCCAACACTATACAATGAACAGCAGCAGTAACAGATCATACTACAGCCCAACACTATACAATGAACAGCAGCAGTAACAGATCATACTACAGCCCAACACTATACAATGAACAGCAGCAGTAACAGATCATACTACAGCCCAACACTATACAATGAACAGCAGTAACAGATCATACTACAGCCCAACACTATTCAATGAACAGCAGTAACAGATCATACTACAGCCCAACACTATTCAATGAACAGCAGCAGTAACAGATTATACTACAGCCCAACACTATTCAATGAACAGCAGCAGTAACAGATCATACTACAGCCCAACACTATTCAATGAACAGCAGTAACAGATCATACTACAGCCCAACACTATTCAATGAACAGCAGCAGTAACAGATCATACTACAGCCCAACACTATACAATGAACAGCAGTAACAGATCATACTACAGCCCAACACTATTCAATGAACAGCAGCAGTAACAGATCATACTACAGCCCAACACTATACAATGAACAGCAGCAGTAACAGATCATACTACAGCCCAACACTATTCAATGAACAGCAGTAACAGATCATACTACAGCCCAACACTATTCAATGAACAGCAGCAGTAACAGATCATACTACAGCCCAACACTATTCAATGAACAGCAGTAACAGATCATACTACAGCCCAACACTATACAATGAACAGCAGTAACAGATCATACTACAGCCCAACACTATTCAATGAACAGCAGTAACAGATCATACTACAGCCCAACACTATTCAATGAACAGCAGTAACAGATCATACTACAGCCCAACACTATTCAATGAACAGCAGGAACAGATCATACTACAGCCCAACACTATACAATGAACAGCAGCAGTAACAGATCATACTACAGCCCAACACTATTCAATGAACAGCAGTAACAGATCATACTACAGCCCAACACTATTCAATGAACAGCAGTAACAGATCATACTACAGCCCAACACTATACAATGAACAGCAGTAACAGATCATACTACAGCCCAACACTATTCAATGAACAGCAGTAACAGATCATACTACAGCCCAACACTATTCAATGAACAGCAGTAACAGATCATACTACAGCCCAACACTATTCAATGAACAGCAGCAGTAACAGATCATACTACAGCCCAACACTATTCAATGAGCAGCAGTAACAGATCATACTACAGCCCAACACTATTCAATGAACAGCAGTAACAGATCATACTACAGCCCAACACTATTCAATGAACAGCAGCAGTAACAGATCATACTACAGCCCAACACTATACAATGAACAGCAGTAACAGATCATACTACAGCCCAACACTATTCAATGAACAGCAGTAACAGATCATACTACAGCCCAACACTATTCAATGAACAGCAGGAACAGATCATACTACAGCCCAACACTATTCAATGAACAGCAGCAGTAACAGATCATACTACAGCCCAACACTATTCAATGAACAGCAGTAACAGATCATACTACAGCCCAACACTATTCAATGAACAGCAGTAACAGATCATACTACAGCCCAACACTATTCAATGAACAGCAGGAACAGATCATACTACAGCCCAACACTATTCAATGAACAGCAGTAACAGATCATACTACAGCCCAACACTATTCAATGAACAGCAGTAACAGATCATACTACAGCCCAACACTATACAATGAACAGCAGTAACAGATCATACTACAGCCCAACACTATTCAATGAACAGCAGTAACAGATCATACTACAGCCCAACACTATTCAATGAACAGCAGCAGTAACAGATCATACTACAGCCCAACACTATTCAATGAACAGCAGCAGTAACAGATCATACTACAGCCCAACACTATACAATGAACAGCAGTAACAGATCATACTACAGCCCAACACTATTCAATGAACAGCAGTAACAGATCATACTACAGCCCAACACTATTCAATGAACAGCAGCAGTAACAGATCATACTACAGCCCAACACTATTCAATGAACAGCAGCAGTAACAGATCATACTACAGCCCAACAATATACAATGAACAGCAGTAACAGATCATACTACAGCCCAACACTATTCAATGAACAGCAGTAACAGATCATACTACAGCCCAAAACTATTCAATGAACAGCAGTAACAGATCATACTACAGCCCAAAACTATTCAATGAACAGCAGTAACAGATCATACTACAGCCCAACACTATTCAATGAACAGCAGTAACAGATCATACTACAGCCCAACACGTTTCAATGAACAGGAGCGGTAACAGATCATACTACAGCCCAACACTATACAATGAACAGCAGTAACAGATCATACTACAGCCCAACACTATTCAATGAACAGCAGCAGTAACAGATCATACTACAGCCCAACACTATTCAATGAACAGCAGCAGTAACAGATCATACTACAGCCCAACACTATTCAATGAACAGCAGTAACAGATCATACTACAGCCCAACACTATACAATGAACAGCAGCAGTAACAGATCATACTACAGCCCAACACTATTCAATGAACAGCAGCAGTAACAGATCATACTACAGCCCAACACTATTCAATGAACAGCAGCAGTAACAGATCATACTACAGCCCAACACTATTCAATGAACAGCAGCAGTAACAGATCATACTATCAGTCTGTCGTGTTGATTCAGGGTGGCAGGTAGCCTAGTGGTTAGAGCGTTGGTCTGAAACAGGCTGTCCTCATTCCTGACAGTTAGTTTCCAGTCTGTCGTGTTGATTCAGGGTGGCAGGTAGCCTAGTGGTTAGAGCGTTGGTCTGAAACAGGCTGTCCTCATTCCTGACAGTTAGTTTCCAGTCTGTCGTGTTGATTCAGGGTGGCAGGTAGCCTAGTGGTTAGAGCGTTGGTCTGAAACAGGCTGTCCTCATTCCTGACAGTTAGTTTCCAGTCTGTCGTGTTGATTCAGGGTGGCAGGTAGCCTAGTGGTTAGAGCGTTGGTCTGAAACAGGCTGTCCTCATTCCTGACAGTTAGTTTCCAGTCTGTCGTGTTGATTCAGGGTGGCAGGTAGCCTAGTGGTTAGAGCGTTGGTCTGAAACAGGCTGTCCTCATTCCTGACAGTTAGTTTCCAGTCTGTCGTGTTGATTCAGGGTGGCAGGTAGCCTAGTGGTTAGAGCGTTGGTCTGAAACAGGCTGTCCTCATTCCTGACAGTTAGTTTCCAGTCTGTCGTGTTGATTCAGGATGGCAGGTAGCCTAGTGGTTAGAGCGTTGGTCTGAAACAGGCTGTCCTCATTCCTGACAGTTAGTTTCCAGTCTGTCGTGTTGATTCAGGGTGGCAGGTAGCCTAGTGGTTAGAGCGTTGGTCTGAAACAGGCTGTCCTCATTCCTGACAGTTAGTTTCCAGTCTGTCGTGTTGATTCAGGGTGGCAGGTAGCCTAGTGGTTAGAGCGTTGGTCTGAAACAGGCTGTCCTCATTCCTGACAGTTAGTTTCCAGTCTGTCGTGTTGATTCAGGGTGGCAGGTAGCCTAGTGGTTAGAGCGTTGGTCTGAAACAGGCTGTCCTCATTCCTGACAGTTAGTTTCCAGTCTGTCGTGTTGATTCAGGGTGGCAGGTAGCCTAGTGGTTAGAGCGTTGGTCTGAAACAGGCTGTCCTCATTCCTGACAGTTAGTTTCCAGTCTGTCGTGTTGATTCAGGGTGGCAGGTAGCCTAGTGGTTAGAGCGTTGGTCTGAAACAGGCTGTCCTCATTCCTGACAGTTAGTTTCCAGTCTGTCGTGTTGATTCAGGGTGGCAGGTAGCCTAGTGGTTAGAGCGTTGGTCTGAAACAGGCTGTCCTCATTCCTGACAGTTAGTTTCCAGTCTGTCGTGTTGATTCAGGGTGGCAGGTAGCCTAGTGGTTAGAGCGTTGGTCTGAAACAGGCTGTCCTCATTCCTGACAGTTAGTTTCCAGTCTGTCGTGTTGATTCAGGGTGGCAGGTAGCCTAGTGGTTAGAGCGTTGGTCTGAAACAGGCTGTCCTCATTCCTGACAGTTAGTTTCCAGTCTGTCGTGTTGATTCAGGGTGGCAGGTAGCCTAGTGGTTAGAGCGTTGGTCTGAAACAGGCTGTCCTCATTCCTGACAGTTAGTTTCCAGTCTGTCGTGTTGATTCAGGGTGGCAGGTAGCCTAGTGGTTAGAGCGTTGGTCTGAAACAGGCTGTCCTCATTCCTGACAGTTAGTTTCCAGTCTGTCGTGTTGATTCAGGGTGGCAGGTAGCCTAGTGGTTATAGCGTTGGTCTGAAACAGGCTGTCCTCATTCCTGACAGTTAGTTTCCAGTCTGTCGTGTTGATTCAGGGTGGCAGGTAGCCTAGTGGTTAGAGCGTTGGTCTGAAACAGGCTGTCCTCATTCCTGACAGTTAGTTTCCAGTCTGTCGTGTTGATTCAGGGTGGCAGGTAGCCTAGTGGTTAGAGCGTTGGTCTGAAACAGGCTGTCCTCATTCCTGACAGTTAGTTTCCAGTCTGTCGTGTTGATTCAGGGTGGCAGGTAGCCTAGTGGTTAGAGCGTTGGTCTGAAACAGGCTGTCCTCATTCCTGACAGTTAGTTTCCAGTCTGTCGTGTTGATTCAGGGTGGCAGGTAGCCTAGTGGTTAGAGCGTTGGTCTGAAACAGGTGTGTCCTCATTCCTGACAGTTAGTTTCCAGTCTGTCGTGATGATTCAGGATGGCAGGTAGCCTAGTGGTTAGAGCGTTGGTCTGAAACAGGCTGTCCTCATTCCTGACAGTTAGTTTCCAGTCTGTCGTGTTGATTCAGGATGGCAGGTAGCCTAGTGGTTAGAGCGTTGGTCTGAAACAGGCTGTCCTCATTCCTGACAGTTAGTTTCCAGTCTGTCGTGTTGATTCAGGGTGGCAGGTAGCCTAGTGGTTAGAGCGTTGGTCTGAAACAGGCTGTCCTCATTCCTGACAGTTAGTTTCCAGTCTGTCGTGTTGATTCAGGATGGCAGGTAGCCTAGTGGTTAGAGCGTTGGTCTGAAACAGGCTGTCCTCATTCCTGACAGTTAGTTTCCAGTCTGTCGTGTTGATTCAGGGTGGCAGGTAGCCTAGTGGTTAGAGCGTTGGTCTGAAACAGGCTGTCCTCATTCCTGACAGTTAGTTTCCAGTCTGTCGTGTTGATTCAGGGTGGCAGGTAGCCTAGTGGTTAGAGCGTTGGTCTGAAACAGGCTGTCCTCATTCCTGACAGTTAGTTTCCAGTCTGTCGTGTTGATTCAGGGTGGCAGGTAGCCTAGTGGTTAGAGCGTTGGTCTGAAACAGGCTGTCCTCATTCCTGACAGTTAGTTTCCAGTCTGTCGTGTTGATTCAGGGTGGCAGGTAGCCTAGTGGTTAGAGCGTTGGTCTGAAACAGGCTGTCCTCATTCCTGACAGTTAGTTTCCAGTCTGTCGTGTTGATTCAGGGTGGCAGGTAGCCTAGTGGTTAGAGCGTTGGTCTGAAACAGGCTGTCCTCATTCCTGACAGTTAGTTTCCAGTCTGTCGTGTTGATTCAGGGTGGCAGGTAGCCTAGTGGTTAGAGCGTTGGTCTGAAACAGGCTTTCCTCATTCCTGACAGTTAGTTTCCAGTCTGTCGTGTTGATTCAGGGTGGCAGGTAGCCTAGTGGTTATAGCGTTGGTCTGAAACAGGCTGTCCTCATTCCTGACAGTTAGTTTCCAGTCTGTCGTGTTGATTCAGGGTGGCAGGTAGCCTAGTGGTTAGAGCGTTGGTCTGAAACAGGCTGTCCTCATTCCTGACAGTTAGTTTCCAGTCTGTCGTGTTGATTCAGGGTGGCAGGTAGCCTAGTGGTTAGAGCGTTGGTCTGAAACAGGCTGTCCTCATTCCTGACAGTTAGTTTCCAGTCTGTCGTGTTGATTCAGGGTGGCAGGTAGCCTAGTGGTTAGAGCGTTGGTCTGAAACAGGCTGTCCTCATTCCTGACAGTTAGTTTCCAGTCTGTCGTGTTGATTCAGGGTGGCAGGTAGCCTAGTGGTTAGAGCGTTGGTCTGAAACAGGCTGTCCTCATTCCTGACAGTTAGTTTCCAGTCTGTCGTGTTGATTCAGGGTGGCAGGTAGCCTAGTGGTTAGAGCGTTGGTCTGAAACAGGCTGTCCTCATTCCTGACAGTTAGTTTCCAGTCTGTCGTGTTGATTCAGGGTGGCAGGTAGCCTAGTGGTTAGAGCGTTGGTCTGAAACAGGCTGTCCTCATTCCTGACAGTTAGTTTCCAGTCTGTCGTGTTGATTCAGGGTGGCAGGTAGCCTAGTGGTTAGAGCGTTGGTCTGAAACAGGCTGTCCTCATTCCTGACAGTTAGTTTCCAGTCTGTCGTGTTGATTCAGGGTGGCAGGTAGCCTAGTGGTTAGAGCGTTGGTCTGAAACAGGCTGTCCTCATTCCTGACAGTTAGTTTCCAGTCTGTCGTGTTGATTCAGGGTGGCAGGTAGCCTAGTGGTTAGAGCGTTGGTCTGAAACAGGCTGTCCTCATTCCTGACAGTTAGTTTCCAGTCTGTCGTGTTGATTCAGGGTGGCAGGTAGCCTAGTGGTTAGAGCGTTGGTCTGAAACAGGCTGTCCTCATTCCTGACAGTTAGTTTCCAGTCTGTCGTGTTGATTCAGGGTGGCAGGTAGCCTAGTGGTTAGAGCGTTGGTCTGAAACAGGCTGTCCTCATTCCTGACAGTTAGTTTCCAGTCTGTCGTGTTGATTCAGGATGGCAGGTAGCCTAGTGGTTAGAGCGTTGGTCTGAAACAGGCTGTCCTCATTCCTGACAGTTAGTTTCCGGCAGGTAGCCTAGTGGTTAGAGCGTTGGTCTGAAACAGGCTGTCCTCATTCCTGACAGTTAGTTTCCAGTCTGTCGTGTTGATTCAGGGTGGCAGGTAGCCTAGTGGTTAGAGCGTTGGTCTGAAACAGGCTGTCCTCATTCCTGACAGTTAGTTTCCAGTCTGTCATGTTGATTCAGGATGGCAGGTAGCCTAGTGGTTAGAGCGTTGGTCTGAAACAGGCTGTCCTCATTCCTGACAGTTAGTTTCCAGTCTGTCGTGTTGATTCAGAATGGCAGGTAGCCTAGTGGTTAGAGCGTTGGTCTGAAACAGGCTGTCCTCATTCCTGACAGTTAGTTTCCAGTCTGTCGTGTTGATTCAGGATGGCAGGTAGCCTAGTGGTTAGAGGGTTGGTCTGAAACAGGCTGTCCTCATTCCTGACAGTTAGTTTCCAGTCTGTCGTGTTGATTCAGGATGGCAGGTAGCCTAGTGGTTAGAGCGTTGGTCTGAAACAGGCTGTCCTCATTCCTGACAGTTAGTTTCCAGTCTGTCGTGTTGATTCAGGATGGCAGGTAGCCTAGTGGTTAGAGCGTTGGTCTGAAACAGGCTGTCCTCATTCCTGACAGTTAGTTTCCAGTCTGTCGTGTTGATTCAGGATGGCAGGTAGCCTAGTGGTTAGAGCGTTGGTCTGAAACAGGCTGTCCTCATTCCTGACAGTTAGTTTCCAGTCTGTCGTGTTGATTCAGGGTGGCAGGTAGCCTAGTGGTTAGAGCGTTGGTCTGAAACAGGCTGTCCTCATTCCTGACAGTTAGTTTCCAGTCTGTCGTGTTGATTCAGGGTGGCAGGTAGCCTAGTGGTTAGAGCGTTGGTCTGAAACAGGCTGTCCTCATTCCTGACAGTTAGTTTCCAGTCTGTCGTGTTGATTCAGGGTGGCAGGTAGCCTAGTGGTTAGAGCGTTGGTCTGAAACAGGCTGTCCTCATTCCTGACAGTTAGTTTCCAGTCTGTCGTGTTGATTCAGGGTGGCAGGTAGCCTAGTGGTTAGAGCGTTGGTCTGAAACAGGCTGTCCTCATTCCTGACAGTTAGTTTCCAGTCTGTCGTGTTGATTCAGGATGGCAGGTAGCCTAGTGGTTAGAGCGTTGGTCTGAAACAGGCTGTCCTCATTCCTGACAGTTAGTTTCCAGTCTGTCGTGTTGATTCAGGGTGGCAGGTAGCCTAGTGGTTAGAGCGTTGGTCTGAAACAGGCTGTCCTCATTCCTGACAGTTAGTTTCCAGTCTGTCGTGTTGATTCAGGGTGGCAGGTAGCCTAGTGGTTAGAGCGTTGGTCTGAAACAGGCTGTCCTCATTCCTGACAGTTAGTTTCCAGTCTGTCGTGTTGATTCAGGGTGGCAGGTAGCCTAGTGGTTAGAGCGTTGGTCTGAAACAGGCTGTCCTCATTCCTGACAGTTAGTTTCCAGTCTGTCGTGTTGATTCAGGATGGCAGGTAGCCTAGTGGTTAGAGCGTTGGTCTGAAACAGGCTGTCCTCATTCCTGACAGTTAGTTTCCAGTCTGTCGTGTTGATTCAGGGTGGCAGGTAGCCTAGTGGTTAGAGCGTTGGTCTGAAACAGGCTGTCCTCATTCCTGACAGTTAGTTTCCAGTCTGTCGTGTTGATTCAGGGTGGCAGGTAGCCTAGTGGTTAGAGCGTTGGTCTGAAACAGGCTGTCCTCATTCCTGACAGTTTTCCAGTCTGTCGTGTTGATTCAGGGTGGCAGGTAGCCTAGTGGTTAGAGCGTTGGTCTGAAACAGGCTGTCCTCATTCCTGACAGTTTTCCAGTCTGTCGTGTTGATTCAGGATGGCAGGTAGCCTAGTGGTTAGAGCGTTGGTCTGAAACAGGCTGTCCTCATTCCTGACAGTTAGTTTCCAGTCTGTCGTGTTGATTCAGGGTGGCAGGTAGCCTAGTGGTTAGAGCGTTGGTCTGAAACAGGCTGTCCTCATTCCTGACAGTTAGTTTCCAGTCTGTCGTGTTGATTCAGGATGGCAGGTAGCCTAGTGGTTAGAGCGTTGGTCTGAAACAGGCTGTCCTCATTCCTGACAGTTAGTTTCCAGTCTGTCGTGTTGATTCAGGGTGGCAGGTAGCCTAGTGGTTAGAGCGTTGGTCTGAAACAGGCTGTCCTCATTCCTGACAGTTAGTTTCCAGTCTGTCGTGTTGATTCAGGGTGGCAGGTAGCCTAGTGGTTAGAGCGTTGGTCTGAAACAGGCTGTCCTCATTCCTGACAGTTAGTTTCCAGTCTGTCGTGTTGATTCAGGATGGCAGGTAGCCTAGTGGTTAGAGCGTTGGTCTGAAACAGGCTGTCCTCATTCCTGACAGTTAGTTTCCAGTCTGTCGTGTTGATTCAGGATGGCAGGTAGCCTAGTGGTTAGAGCGTTGGTCTGAAACAGGCTGTCCTCATTCCTGACAGTTAGTTTCCAGTCTGTCGTGTTGATTCAGGGTGGCAGGTAGCCTAGTGGTTAGAGCGTTGGTCTGAAACAGGCTGTCCTCATTCCTGACAGTTAGTTTCCAGTCTGTCGTGTTGATTCAGGATGGCAGGTAGCCTAGTGGTTAGAGCGTTGGTCTGAAACAGGCTGTCCTCATTCCTGACAGTTAGTTTCCAGTCTGTCGTGTTGATTCAGGGTGGCAGGTAGCCTAGTGGTTAGAGCGTTGGTCTGAAACAGGCTGTCCTCATTCCTGACAGTTAGTTTCCAGTCTGTCGTGTTGATTCAGGGTGGCAGGTAGCCTAGTGGTTAGAGCGTTGGTCTGAAACAGGCTGTCCTCATTCCTGACAGTTAGTTTCCAGTCTGTCGTGTTGATTCAGGGTGGCAGGTAGCCTAGTGGTTAGAGCGTTGGTCTGAAACAGGCTGTCCTCATTCCTGACAGTTAGTTTCCAGTCTGTCGTGTTGATTCAGGGTGGCAGGTAGCCTAGTGGTTAGAGCGTTGGTCTGAAACAGGCTGTCCTCATTCCTGACAGTTAGTTTCCAGTCTGTCGTGTTGATTCAGGGTGGCAGGTAGCCTAGTGGTTAGAGCGTTGGTCTGAAACAGGCTGTCCTCATTCCTGACAGTTAGTTTCCAGTCTGTCGTGTTGATTCAGGGTGGCAGGTAGCCTAGTGGTTAGAGCGTTGGTCTGAAACAGGCTGTCCTCATTCCTGACAGTTAGTTTCCAGTCTGTCGTGTTGATTCAGGATGGCAGGTAGCCTAGTGGTTAGAGCGTTGGTCTGAAACAGGCTGTCCTCATTCCTGACAGTTAGTTTCCAGTCTGTCGTGTTGATTCAGGGTGGCAGGTAGCCTAGTGGTTAGAGCGTTGGTCTGAAACAGGCTGTCCTCATTCCTGACAGTTAGTTTCCAGTCTGTCGTGTTGATTCAGGATGGCAGGTAGCCTAGTGGTTAGAGCGTTGGTCTGAAACAGGCTGTCCTCATTCCTGACAGTTAGTTTCCAGTCTGTCGTGTTGATTCAGGATGGCAGGTAGCCTAGTGGTTAGAGCGTTGGTCTGAAACAGGCTGTCCTCATTCCTGACAGTTAGTTTCCAGTCTGTCGTGTTGATTCAGGATGGCAGGTAGCCTAGTGGTTAGAGCGTTGGTCTGAAACAGGCTGTCCTCATTCCTGACAGTTAGTTTCCAGTCTGTCGTGTTGATTCAGGATGGCAGGTAGCCTAGTGGTTAGAGCGTTGGTCTGAAACAGGCTGTCCTCATTCCTGACAGTTAGTTTCCAGTCTGTCGTGTTGATTCAGGGTGGCAGGTAGCCTAGTGGTTAGAGCGTTGGTCTGAAACAGGCTGTCCTCATTCCTGACAGTTAGTTTCCAGTCTGTCGTGTTGATTCAGGGTGGCAGGTAGCCTAGTGGTTAGAGCGTTGGTCTGAAACAGGCTGTCCTCATTCCTGACAGTTAGTTTCCAGTCTGTCGTGTTGATTCAGGGTGGCAGGTAGCCTAGTGGTTAGAGCGTTGGTCTGAAACAGGCTGTCCTCATTCCTGACAGTTAGTTTCCAGTCTGTCGTGTTGATTCAGGGTGGCAGGTAGCCTAGTGGTTAGAGCGTTGGTCTGAAACAGGCTGTCCTCATTCCTGACAGTTAGTTTCCAGTCTGTCGTGTTGATTCAGGGTGGCAGGTAGCCTAGTGGTTAGAGCGTTGGTCTGAAACAGGCTGTCCTCATTCCTGACAGTTAGTTTCCAGTCTGTCGTGTTGATTCAGGGTGGCAGGTAGCCTAGTGGTTAGAGCGTTGGTCTGAAACAGGCTGTCCTCATTCCTGACAGTTAGTTTCCAGTCTGTCGTGTTGATTCAGGGTGGCAGGTAGCCTAGTGGTTAGAGCGTTGGTCTGAAACAGGCTGTCCTCATTCCTGACAGTTAGTTTCCAGTCTGTCGTGTTGATTCAGGGTGGCAGGTAGCCTAGTGGTTAGAGCGTTGGTCTGAAACAGGCTGTCCTCATTCCTGACAGTTAGTTTCCAGTCTGTCGTGTTGATTCAGGGTGGCAGGTAGCCTAGTGGTTAGAGCGTTGGTCTGAAACAGGCTGTCCTCATTCCTGACAGTTAGTTTCCAGTCTGTCGTGTTGATTCAGGGTGGCAGGTAGCCTAGTGGTTAGAGCGTTGGTCTGAAACAGGCTGTCCTCATTCCTGACAGTTAGTTTCCAGTCTGTCGTGTTGATTCAGGATGGCAGGTAGCCTAGTGGTTAGAGCGTTGGTCTGAAACAGGCTGTCCTCATTCCTGACAGTTAGTTTCCAGTCTGTCGTGTTGATTCAGGGTGGCAGGTAGCCTAGTGGTTAGAGCGTTGGTCTGAAACAGGCTGTCCTCATTCCTGACAGTTAGTTTCCAGTCTGTCGTGTTGATTCAGGGTGGCAGGTAGCCTAGTGGTTAGAGCGTTGGTCTGAAACAGGCTGTCCTCATTCCTGACAGTTAGTTTCCAGTCTGTCGTGTTGATTCAGGGTGGCAGGTAGCCTAGTGGTTAGAGCGTTGGTCTGAAACAGGCTGTCCTCATTCCTGACAGTTAGTTTCCAGTCTGTCGTGTTGATTCAGGGTGGCAGGTAGCCTAGTGGTTAGAGCGTTGGTCTGAAACAGGCTGTCCTCATTCCTGACAGTTAGTTTCCAGTCTGTCGTGTTGATTCAGGGTGGCAGGTAGCCTAGTGGTTAGAGCGTTGGTCTGAAACAGGCTGTCCTCATTCCTGACAGTTAGTTTCCAGTCTGTCGTGTTGATTCAGGGTGGCAGGTAGCCTAGTGGTTAGAGCGTTGGTCTGAAACAGGCTGTCCTCATTCCTGACAGTTAGTTTCCAGTCTGTCGTGTTGATTCAGGGTGGCAGGTAGCCTAGTGGTTAGAGCGTTGGTCTGAAACAGGCTGTCCTCATTCCTGACAGTTAGTTTCCAGTCTGTCGTGTTGATTCAGGGTGGCAGGTAGCCTAGTGGTTAGAGCGTTGGTCTGAAACAGGCTGTCCTCATTCCTGACAGTTAGTTTCCAGTCTGTCGTGTTGATTCAGGGTGGCAGGTAGCCTAGTGGTTAGAGCGTTGGTCTGAAACAGGCTGTCCTCATTCCTGACAGTTAGTTTCCAGTCTGTCGTGTTGATTCAGGGTGGCAGGTAGCCTAGTGGTTAGAGCGTTGGTCTGAAACAGGCTGTCCTCATTCCTGACAGTTAGTTTCCAGTCTGTCGTGTTGATTCAGGGTGGCAGGTAGCCTAGTGGTTAGAGCGTTGGTCTGAAACAGGCTGTCCTCATTCCTGACAGTTAGTTTCCAGTCTGTCGTGTTGATTCAGGGTGGCAGGTAGCCTAGTGGTTAGAGCGTTGGTCTGAAACAGGCTGTCCTCATTCCTGACAGTTAGTTTCCAGTCTGTCGTGTTGATTCAGGGTGGCAGGTAGCCTAGTGGTTAGAGCGTTGGTCTGAAACAGGCTGTCCTCATTCCTGACAGTTAGTTTCCAGTCTGTCGTGTTGATTCAGGGTGGCAGGTAGCCTAGTGGTTAGAGCGTTGGTCTGAAACAGGCTGTCCTCATTCCTGACAGTTAGTTTCCAGTCTGTCGTGTTGATTCAGGGTGGCAGGTAGCCTAGTGGTTAGAGCGTTGGTCTGAAACAGGCTGTCCTCATTCCTGACAGTTAGTTTCCAGTCTGTCGTGTTGATTCAGGGTGGCAGGTAGCCTAGTGGTTAGAGCGTTGGTCTGAAACAGGCTGTCCTCATTCCTGACAGTTAGTTTCCAGTCTGTCGTGTTGATTCAGGGTGGCAGGTAGCCTAGTGGTTAGAGCGTTGGTCTGAAACAGGCTGTCCTCATTCCTGACAGTTAGTTTCCAGTCTGTCGTGTTGATTCAGGGTGGCAGGTAGCCTAGTGGTTAGAGCGTTGGTCTGAAACAGGCTGTCCTCATTCCTGACAGTTAGTTTCCAGTCTGTCGTGTTGATTCAGGGTGGCAGGTAGCCTAGTGGTTAGAGCGTTGGTCTGAAACAGGCTGTCCTCATTCCTGACAGTTAGTTTCCAGTCTGTCGTGTTGATTCAGGGTGGCAGGTAGCCTAGTGGTTAGAGCGTTGGTCTGAAACAGGCTGTCCTCATTCCTGACAGTTAGTTTCCAGTCTGTCGTGTTGATTCAGGGTGGCAGGTAGCCTAGTGGTTAGAGCGTTGGTCTGAAACAGGCTGTCCTCATTCCTGACAGTTAGTTTCCAGTCTGTCGTGTTGATTCAGGGTGGCAGGTAGCCTAGTGGTTAGAGCGTTGGTCTGAAACAGGCTGTCCTCATTCCTGACAGTTAGTTTCCAGTCTGTCGTGTTGATTCAGGGTGGCAGGTAGCCTAGTGGTTAGAGCGTTGGTCTGAAACAGGCTGTCCTCATTCCTGACAGTTAGTTTCCAGTCTGTCGTGTTGATTCAGGGTGGCAGGTAGCCTAGTGGTTAGAGCGTTGGTCTGAAACAGGCTGTCCTCATTCCTGACAGTTAGTTTCCAGTCTGTCGTGTTGATTCAGGGTGGCAGGTAGCCTAGTGGTTAGAGCGTTGGTCTGAAACAGGCTGTCCTCATTCCTGACAGTTAGTTTCCAGTCTGTCGTGTTGATTCAGGGTGGCAGGTAGCCTAGTGGTTAGAGCGTTGGTCTGAAACAGGCTGTCCTCATTCCTGACAGTTAGTTTCCAGTCTGTCGTGTTGATTCAGGGTGGCAGGTAGCCTAGTGGTTAGAGCGTTGGTCTGAAACAGGCTGTCCTCATTCCTGACAGTTAGTTTCCAGTCTGTCGTGTTGATTCAGGGTGGCAGGTAGCCTAGTGGTTAGAGCGTTGGTCTGAAACAGGCTGTCCTCATTCCTGACAGTTAGTTTCCAGTCTGTCGTGTTGATTCAGGGTGGCAGGTAGCCTAGTGGTTAGAGCGTTGGTCTGAAACAGGCTGTCCTCATTCCTGACAGTTAGTTTCCAGTCTGTCGTGTTGATTCAGGGTGGCAGGTAGCCTAGTGGTTAGAGCGTTGGTCTGAAACAGGCTGTCCTCATTCCTGACAGTTAGTTTCCAGTCTGTCGTGTTGATTCAGGGTGGCAGGTAGCCTAGTGGTTAGAGCGTTGGTCTGAAACAGGCTGTCCTCATTCCTGACAGTTAGTTTCCAGTCTGTCGTGTTGATTCAGGGTGGCAGGTAGCCTAGTGGTTAGAGCGTTGGTCTGAAACAGGCTGTCCTCATTCCTGACAGTTAGTTTCCAGTCTGTCGTGTTGATTCAGGGTGGCAGGTAGCCTAGTGGTTAGAGCGTTGGTCTGAAACAGGCTGTCCTCATTCCTGACAGTTAGTTTCCAGTCTGTCGTGTTGATTCAGGGTGGCAGGTAGCCTAGTGGTTAGAGCGTTGGTCTGAAACAGGCTGTCCTCATTCCTGACAGTTAGTTTCCAGTCTGTCGTGTTGATTCAGGATGGCAGGTAGCCTAGTGGTTAGAGCGTTGGTCTGAAACAGGCTGTCCTCATTCCTGACAGTTAGTTTCCAGTCTGTCGTGTTGATTCAGGGTGGCAGGTAGCCTAGTGGTTAGAGCGTTGGTCTGAAACAGGCTGTCCTCATTCCTGACAGTTAGTTTCCAGTCTGTCGTGTTGATTCAGGGTGGCAGGTAGCCTAGTGGTTAGAGCGTTGGTCTGAAACAGGCTGTCCTCATTCCTGACAGTTAGTTTCCAGTCTGTCGTGTTGATTCAGGGTGGCAGGTAGCCTAGTGGTTAGAGCGTTGGTCTGAAACAGGCTGTCCTCATTCCTGACAGTTAGTTTCCAGTCTGTCGTGTTGATTCAGGGTGGCAGGTAGCCTAGTGGTTAGAGCGTTGGTCTGAAACAGGCTGTCCTCATTCCTGACAGTTAGTTTCCAGTCTGTCGTGTTGATTCAGGGTGGCAGGTAGCCTAGTGGTTAGAGCGTTGGTCTGAAACAGGCTGTCCTCATTCCTGACAGTTAGTTTCCAGTCTGTCGTGTTGATTCAGGGTGGCAGGTAGCCTAGTGGTTAGAGCGTTGGTCTGAAACAGGCTGTCCTCATTCCTGACAGTTAGTTTCCAGTCTGTCGTGTTGATTCAGGGTGGCAGGTAGCCTAGTGGTTAGAGCGTTGGTCTGAAACAGGCTGTCCTCATTCCTGACAGTTAGTTTCCAGTCTGTCGTGTTGATTCAGGGTGGCAGGTAGCCTAGTGGTTAGAGCGTTGGTCTGAAACAGGCTGTCCTCATTCCTGACAGTTAGTTTCCAGTCTGTCGTGTTGATTCAGGGTGGCAGGTAGCCTAGTGGTTAGAGCGTTGGTCTGAAACAGGCTGTCCTCATTCCTGACAGTTAGTTTCCAGTCTGTCGTGTTGATTCAGGGTGGCAGGTAGCCTAGTGGTTAGAGCGTTGGTCTGAAACAGGCTGTCCTCATTCCTGACAGTTAGTTTCCAGTCTGTCGTGTTGATTCAGGGTGGCAGGTAGCCTAGTGGTTAGAGCGTTGGTCTGAAACAGGCTGTCCTCATTCCTGACAGTTAGTTTCCAGTCTGTCGTGTTGATTCAGGGTGGCAGGTAGCCTAGTGGTTAGAGCGTTGGTCTGAAACAGGCTGTCCTCATTCCTGACAGTTAGTTTCCAGTCTGTCGTGTTGATTCAGGGTGGCAGGTAGCCTAGTGGTTAGAGCGTTGGTCTGAAACAGGCTGTCCTCATTCCTGACAGTTAGTTTCCAGTCTGTCGTGTTGATTCAGGGTGGCAGGTAGCCTAGTGGTTAGAGCGTTGGTCTGAAACAGGCTGTCCTCATTCCTGACAGTTAGTTTCCAGTCTGTCGTGTTGATTCAGGGTGGCAGGTAGCCTAGTGGTTAGAGCGTTGGTCTGAAACAGGCTGTCCTCATTCCTGACAGTTAGTTTCCAGTCTGTCGTGTTGATTCAGGGTGGCAGGTAGCCTAGTGGTTAGAGCGTTGGTCTGAAACAGGCTGTCCTCATTCCTGACAGTTAGTTTCCAGTCTGTCGTGTTGATTCAGGGTGGCAGGTAGCCTAGTGGTTAGAGCGTTGGTCTGAAACAGGCTGTCCTCATTCCTGACAGTTAGTTTCCAGTCTGTCGTGTTGATTCAGGGTGGCAGGTAGCCTAGTGGTTAGAGCGTTGGTCTGAAACAGGCTGTCCTCATTCCTGACAGTTAGTTTCCAGTCTGTCGTGTTGATTCAGGGTGGCAGGTAGCCTAGTGGTTAGAGCGTTGGTCTGAAACAGGCTGTCCTCATTCCTGACAGTTAGTTTCCAGTCTGTCGTGTTGATTCAGGGTGGCAGGTAGCCTAGTGGTTAGAGCGTTGGTCTGAAACAGGCTGTCCTCATTCCTGACAGTTAGTTTCCAGTCTGTCGTGTTGATTCAGGGTGGCAGGTAGCCTAGTGGTTAGAGCGTTGGTCTGAAACAGGCTGTCCTCATTCCTGACAGTTAGTTTCCAGTCTGTCGTGTTGATTCAGGGTGGCAGGTAGCCTAGTGGTTAGAGCGTTGGTCTGAAACAGGCTGTCCTCATTCCTGACAGTTAGTTTCCAGTCTGTCGTGTTGATTCAGGGTGGCAGGTAGCCTAGTGGTTAGAGCGTTGGTCTGAAACAGGCTGTCCTCATTCCTGACAGTTAGTTTCCAGTCTGTCGTGTTGATTCAGGGTGGCAGGTAGCCTAGTGGTTAGAGCGTTGGTCTGAAACAGGCTGTCCTCATTCCTGACAGTTAGTTTCCAGTCTGTCGTGTTGATTCAGGGTGGCAGGTAGCCTAGTGGTTAGAGCGTTGGTCTGAAACAGGCTGTCCTCATTCCTGACAGTTAGTTTCCAGTCTGTCGTGTTGATTCAGGGTGGCAGGTAGCCTAGTGGTTAGAGCGTTGGTCTGAAACAGGCTGTCCTCATTCCTGACAGTTAGTTTCCAGTCTGTCGTGTTGATTCAGGGTGGCAGGTAGCCTAGTGGTTAGAGCGTTGGTCTGAAACAGGCTGTCCTCATTCCTGACAGTTAGTTTCCAGTCTGTCGTGTTGATTCAGGGTGGCAGGTAGCCTAGTGGTTAGAGCGTTGGTCTGAAACAGGCTGTCCTCATTCCTGACAGTTAGTTTCCAGTCTGTCGTGTTGATTCAGGGTGGCAGGTAGCCTAGTGGTTAGAGCGTTGGTCTGAAACAGGCTGTCCTCATTCCTGACAGTTAGTTTCCAGTCTGTCGTGTTGATTCAGGGTGGCAGGTAGCCTAGTGGTTAGAGCGTTGGTCTGAAACAGGCTGTCCTCATTCCTGACAGTTAGTTTCCAGTCTGTCGTGTTGATTCAGGGTGGCAGGTAGCCTAGTGGTTAGAGCGTTGGTCTGAAACAGGCTGTCCTCATTCCTGACAGTTAGTTTCCAGTCTGTCGTGTTGATTCAGGATGGCAGGTAGCCTAGTGGTTAGAGCGTTGGTCTGAAACAGGCTGTCCTCATTCCTGACAGTTAGTTTCCAGTCTGTCGTGTTGATTCAGGGTGGCAGGTAGCCTAGTGGTTAGAGCGTTGGTCTGAAACAGGCTGTCCTCATTCCTGACAGTTAGTTTCCAGTCTGTCGTGTTGATTCAGGGTGGCAGGTAGCCTAGTGGTTAGAGCGTTGGTCTGAAACAGGCTGTCCTCATTCCTGACAGTTAGTTTCCAGTCTGTCGTGTTGATTCAGGATGGCAGGTAGCCTAGTGGTTAGAGCGTTGGTCTGAAACAGGCTGTCCTCATTCCTGACAGTTAGTTTCCAGTCTGTCGTGTTGATTCAGGGTGGCAGGTAGCCTAGTGGTTAGAGCGTTGGTCTGAAACAGGCTGTCCTCATTCCTGACAGTTAGTTTCCAGTCTGTCGTGTTGATTCAGGGTGGCAGGTAGCCTAGTGGTTAGAGCGTTGGTCTGAAACAGGCTGTCCTCATTCCTGACAGTTAGTTTCCAGTCTGTCGTGTTGATTCAGGGTGGCAGGTAGCCTAGTGGTTAGAGCGTTGGTCTGAAACAGGCTGTCCTCATTCCTGACAGTTAGTTTCCAGTCTGTCGTGTTGATTCAGGATGGCAGGTAGCCTAGTGGTTAGAGCGTTGGTCTGAAACAGGCTGTCCTCATTCCTGACAGTTAGTTTCCAGTCTGTCGTGTTGATTCAGGGTGGCAGGTAGCCTAGTGGTTAGAGCGTTGGTCTGAAACAGGCTGTCCTCATTCCTGACAGTTAGTTTCCAGTCTGTCGTGTTGATTCAGGGTGGCAGGTAGCCTAGTGGTTAGAGCGTTGGTCTGAAACAGGCTGTCCTCATTCCTGACAGTTAGTTTCCAGTCTGTCGTGTTGATTCAGGGTGGCAGGTAGCCTAGTGGTTAGAGCGTTGGTCTGAAACAGGCTGTCCTCATTCCTGACAGTTAGTTTCCAGTCTGTCGTGTTGATTCAGGGTGGCAGGTAGCCTAGTGGTTAGAGCGTTGGTCTGAAACAGGCTGTCCTCATTCCTGACAGTTAGTTTCCAGTCTGTCGTGTTGATTCAGGGTGGCAGGTAGCCTAGTGGTTAGAGCGTTGGTCTGAAACAGGCTGTCCTCATTCCTGACAGTTAGTTTCCAGTCTGTCGTGTTGATTCAGGGTGGCAGGTAGCCTAGTGGTTAGAGCGTTGGTCTGAAACAGGCTGTCCTCATTCCTGACAGTTAGTTTCCAGTCTGTCGTGTTGATTCAGGGTGGCAGGTAGCCTAGTGGTTAGAGCGTTGGTCTGAAACAGGCTGTCCTCATTCCTGACAGTTAGTTTCCAGTCTGTCGTGTTGATTCAGGGTGGCAGGTAGCCTAGTGGTTAGAGCGTTGGTCTGAAACAGGCTGTCCTCATTCCTGACAGTTAGTTTCCAGTCTGTCGTGTTGATTCAGGGTGGCAGGTAGCCTAGTGGTTAGAGCGTTGGTCTGAAACAGGCTGTCCTCATTCCTGACAGTTAGTTTCCAGTCTGTCGTGTTGATTCAGGGTGGCAGGTAGCCTAGTGGTTAGAGCGTTGGTCTGAAACAGGCTGTCCTCATTCCTGACAGTTAGTTTCCAGTCTGTCGTGTTGATTCAGGGTGGCAGGTAGCCTAGTGGTTAGAGCGTTGGTCTGAAACAGGCTGTCCTCATTCCTGACAGTTAGTTTCCAGTCTGTCGTGTTGATTCAGGGTGGCAGGTAGCCTAGTGGTTAGAGCGTTGGTCTGAAACAGGCTGTCCTCATTCCTGACAGTTAGTTTCCAGTCTGTCGTGTTGATTCAGGGTGGCAGGTAGCCTAGTGGTTAGAGCGTTGGTCTGAAACAGGCTGTCCTCATTCCTGACAGTTAGTTTCCAGTCTGTCGTGTTGATTCAGGGTGGCAGGTAGCCTAGTGGTTAGAGCGTTGGTCTGAAACAGGCTGTCCTCATTCCTGACAGTTAGTTTCCAGTCTGTCGTGTTGATTCAGGGTGGCAGGTAGCCTAGTGGTTAGAGCGTTGGTCTGAAACAGGCTGTCCTCATTCCTGACAGTTAGTTTCCAGTCTGTCGTGTTGATTCAGGATGGCAGGTAGCCTAGTGGTTAGAGCGTTGGTCTGAAACAGGCTGTCCTCATTCCTGACAGTTAGTTTCCAGTCTGTCGTGTTGATTCAGGGTGGCAGGTAGCCTAGTGGTTAGAGCGTTGGTCTGAAACAGGCTGTCCTCATTCCTGACAGTTAGTTTCCAGTCTGTCGTGTTGATTCAGGATGGCAGGTAGCCTAGTGGTTAGAGCGTTGGTCTGAAACAGGCTGTCCTCATTCCTGACAGTTAGTTTCCAGTCTGTCGTGTTGATTCAGGGTGGCAGGTAGCCTAGTGGTTAGAGCGTTGGTCTGAAACAGGCTGTCCTCATTCCTGACAGTTAGTTTCCAGTCTGTCGTGTTGATTCAGGGTGGCAGGTAGCCTAGTGGTTAGAGCGTTGGTCTGAAACAGGCTGTCCTCATTCCTGACAGTTAGTTTCCAGTCTGTCGTGTTGATTCAGGGTGGCAGGTAGCCTAGTGGTTAGAGCGTTGGTCTGAAACAGGCTGTCCTCATTCCTGACAGTTAGTTTCCAGTCTGTCGTGTTGATTCAGGATGGCAGGTAGCCTAGTGGTTAGAGCGTTGGTCTGAAACAGGCTGTCCTCATTCCTGACAGTTAGTTTCCAGTCTGTCGTGTTGATTCAGGGTGGCAGGTAGCCTAGTGGTTAGAGCGTTGGTCTGAAACAGGCTGTCCTCATTCCTGACAGTTAGTTTCCAGTCTGTCGTGTTGATTCAGGGTGGCAGGTAGCCTAGTGGTTAGAGCGTTGGTCTGAAACAGGCTGTCCTCATTCCTGACAGTTAGTTTCCAGTCTGTCGTGTTGATTCAGGGTGGCAGGTAGCCTAGTGGTTAGAGCGTTGGTCTGAAACAGGCTGTCCTCATTCCTGACAGTTAGTTTCCAGTCTGTCGTGTTGATTCAGGGTGGCAGGTAGCCTAGTGGTTAGAGCGTTGGTCTGAAACAGGCTGTCCTCATTCCTGACAGTTAGTTTCCAGTCTGTCGTGTTGATTCAGGGTGGCAGGTAGCCTAGTGGTTAGAGCGTTGGTCTGAAACAGGCTGTCCTCATTCCTGACAGTTAGTTTCCAGTCTGTCGTGTTGATTCAGGGTGGCAGGTAGCCTAGTGGTTAGAGCGTTGGTCTGAAACAGGCTGTCCTCATTCCTGACAGTTAGTTTCCAGTCTGTCGTGTTGATTCAGGGTGGCAGGTAGCCTAGTGGTTAGAGCGTTGGTCTGAAACAGGCTGTCCTCATTCCTGACAGTTAGTTTCCAGTCTGTCGTGTTGATTCAGGGTGGCAGGTAGCCTAGTGGTTAGAGCGTTGGTCTGAAACAGGCTGTCCTCATTCCTGACAGTTAGTTTCCAGTCTGTCGTGTTGATTCAGGGTGGCAGGTAGCCTAGTGGTTAGAGCGTTGGTCTGAAACAGGCTGTCCTCATTCCTGACAGTTAGTTTCCAGTCTGTCGTGTTGATTCAGGGTGGCAGGTAGCCTAGTGGTTAGAGCGTTGGTCTGAAACAGGCTGTCCTCATTCCTGACAGTTAGTTTCCAGTCTGTCGTGTTGATTCAGGGTGGCAGGTAGCCTAGTGGTTAGAGCGTTGGTCTGAAACAGGCTGTCCTCATTCCTGACAGTTAGTTTCCAGTCTGTCGTGTTGATTCAGGGTGGCAGGTAGCCTAGTGGTTAGAGCGTTGGTCTGAAACAGGCTGTCCTCATTCCTGACAGTTAGTTTCCAGTCTGTCGTGTTGATTCAGGGTGGCAGGTAGCCTAGTGGTTAGAGCGTTGGTCTGAAACAGGCTGTCCTCATTCCTGACAGTTAGTTTCCAGTCTGTCGTGTTGATTCAGGGTGGCAGGTAGCCTAGTGGTTAGAGCGTTGGTCTGAAACAGGCTGTCCTCATTCCTGACAGTTAGTTTCCAGTCTGTCGTGTTGATTCAGGGTGGCAGGTAGCCTAGTGGTTAGAGCGTTGGTCTGAAACAGGCTGTCCTCATTCCTGACAGTTAGTTTCCAGTCTGTCGTGTTGATTCAGGGTGGCAGGTAGCCTAGTGGTTAGAGCGTTGGTCTGAAACAGGCTGTCCTCATTCCTGACAGTTAGTTTCCAGTCTGTCGTGTTGATTCAGGGTGGCAGGTAGCCTAGTGGTTAGAGCGTTGGTCTGAAACAGGCTGTCCTCATTCCTGACAGTTAGTTTCCAGTCTGTCGTGTTGATTCAGGGTGGCAGGTAGCCTAGTGGTTAGAGCGTTGGTCTGAAACAGGCTGTCCTCATTCCTGACAGTTAGTTTCCAGTCTGTCGTGTTGATTCAGGGTGGCAGGTAGCCTAGTGGTTAGAGCGTTGGTCTGAAACAGGCTGTCCTCATTCCTGACAGTTAGTTTCCAGTCTGTCGTGTTGATTCAGGGTGGCAGGTAGCCTAGTGGTTAGAGCGTTGGTCTGAAACAGGCTGTCCTCATTCCTGACAGTTAGTTTCCAGTCTGTCGTGTTGATTCAGGGTGGCAGGTAGCCTAGTGGTTAGAGCGTTGGTCTGAAACAGGCTGTCCTCATTCCTGACAGTTAGTTTCCAGTCTGTCGTGTTGATTCAGGGTGGCAGGTAGCCTAGTGGTTAGAGCGTTGGTCTGAAACAGGCTGTCCTCATTCCTGACAGTTAGTTTCCAGTCTGTCGTGTTGATTCAGGGTGGCAGGTAGCCTAGTGGTTAGAGCGTTGGTCTGAAACAGGCTGTCCTCATTCCTGACAGTTAGTTTCCAGTCTGTCGTGTTGATTCAGGGTGGCAGGTAGCCTAGTGGTTAGAGCGTTGGTCTGAAACAGGCTGTCCTCATTCCTGACAGTTAGTTTCCAGTCTGTCGTGTTGATTCAGGGTGGCAGGTAGCCTAGTGGTTAGAGCGTTGGTCTGAAACAGGCTGTCCTCATTCCTGACAGTTAGTTTCCAGTCTGTCGTGTTGATTCAGGGTGGCAGGTAGCCTAGTGGTTAGAGCGTTGGTCTGAAACAGGCTGTCCTCATTCCTGACAGTTAGTTTCCAGTCTGTCGTGTTGATTCAGGGTGGCAGGTAGCCTAGTGGTTAGAGCGTTGGTCTGAAACAGGCTGTCCTCATTCCTGACAGTTAGTTTCCAGTCTGTCGTGTTGATTCAGGGTGGCAGGTAGCCTAGTGGTTAGAGCGTTGGTCTGAAACAGGCTGTCCTCATTCCTGACAGTTAGTTTCCAGTCTGTCGTGTTGATTCAGGGTGGCAGGTAGCCTAGTGGTTAGAGCGTTGGTCTGAAACAGGCTGTCCTCATTCCTGACAGTTAGTTTCCAGTCTGTCGTGTTGATTCAGGGTGGCAGGTAGCCTAGTGGTTAGAGCGTTGGTCTGAAACAGGCTGTCCTCATTCCTGACAGTTAGTTTCCAGTCTGTCGTGTTGATTCAGG
>NW_026601303.1:5000-37500 GCF_029448725.1 Salvelinus fontinalis
GGAATAGGGCTCTAGTCTAAAGTAGGGCACTATATAGGGAATAGGGCTCTAGTCTAAAGTAGGGCACTATATATATAGAATAGGATGCCTATTTGACATGCGTTTAGGGGCTTGTCAGTGAGCATTTTAACTGTAAGGACTTCACCTGTTGTATTCGGCGCATGTGAATAATACAGTTCGGTTTGACTTAACGATACCAAGGTAGTGTGTGTGTGTGTGTGTGTGTGTGTGTGTGTGTGTGTGTGTGTGTGTGTGTGTGTGTGTGTGTGTGTGTGTGTGTGTGTGTGTGTGTGTGTGTGTGTGTGTGTGTGTGTGTGTGTGTGTGTGTGTGTGTGTGTAAGAGGGAGAGAGAGAGACATATTTATTCACATCTCTTATCTGCATGTGTGCTTACGTTATCTCTGTGTGTAGACAGGTATATCTGCAGTACTAGAACATCTACCAGACTCCAGACATGACAGTAGTTCAGGGCTGTATGAGAAGACACCAGACATGACAGTAGTTCAGGGCTGTATGAGAAGACATGACAGTAGTTCAGGGCTGTATGAGAAGACACCAGACATGACAGTAGTTCAGGGCTGTATGAGAAGACACCAGACATGACAGTAGTTCAGGGCTGTATGAGAAGACACCAGACATGACAGTAGTTCAGGGCTGTATGAGAAGACTCCAGACATGACAGTATTTCAGGGCTGTATGAGAAGACACCAGACATGACAGTAGTTCAGGGTTCTATGAGAAGACACCAGACATGACAGTAGTTCAGGGCTGTATGAGAAGACACCAGACATGACAGTAGTTCAGGGCTGTATGAGAAGACATGACAGATACTAGGTATCCCCCTTTCCCTTTTCCAGAATCATGGAGGCAGTAGTATGCTCTCTGAGTCGTCTCAGATTCACAAGGTCAATTTCACGCGTTCAGTAAGAATTTAGACCCTGCGCTCTGCATCCATTCTACAGAACATCCACCAGCCTACCTGTGTGTGTGTGTGTGTGTGTGTGTGTGTGTGTGTGTGTGTGTGTGTGTGTGTGTGTGTGTGTGTGTGTGTGTGTGTGTGTGTGTGTGTGTGTGTGTGTGTGTGTGTGTGTGTGTGAGAGAGAGAGAGTGAGTGACAGTGACCCTGCCATGACCCTGTTGTGTGTATTTGTTTATCCCTCTATTTATTCATTTCCCGGGGTGAGACACACACACACACCTGAGGCGAGGGATTGATCGGCCTCAGAACACAGATGAAATGTCATCTCTCATTTAGACTGGCTCTGAAAGAGGAGAGGATCTCTACTGAATTAGAAGACGACTGAGGAGAGAGAGAGAGAGAGAGAGAGAGAGAGAGAGAGAGAGAGAGAGAGAGAGAGAGAGAGAGAGAGAGAGAGAGAGAGAGAGAGAGAGAGAGAGAGAGAGAGAGAGAGAGAGAGAGAGAGAGAGAGAGAGAGAGAGAGAGAGAGAGAGAGAGAGAGAGAGAGAGAGAGAGAGAGAGAGAGAGAGAGAGAGAGAGAGAGAGAGAGAGAGAGAGAGAGAGAGAGAGAGAGAGAGAGAGAGAGAGAGAGAGAGAGAGGAGGGAGAATGGGAGAGAGCTGGTCCTGGGGCTCTGTTCACAAACACAAACAGACCCCACAGAGCAATTAGACCCAACCAATTAGATCCAAACAAATCATGAGAAAACAAAATGAGAATTACTTGACACATTGGAAAGAATTAACAAAATAACAGAGAAAACTAGATTGCTATTTAGCCCTAAACAGAGAGTACACAGTGGCAGAATACCTGACCACTGTGACTGACCCAAACTTCAGGAAAGCTTTGACTATGTACAGACTGCTATTGAGACAGGCCGCCGTAGGCAGACGTCTGCCACAAAATGAGGTGGAAACTGAGCTGCACTTCCAAACCTCCTGTCAAATGTATGAAAATATTAGAGACACATATTTCCCTCAGATTACACAGACCCACAAAGAATTCGAAAACAAATCGAATGTTGATAAACTCCCATATCTACTGGGTGAAATTCCACAGTGTGACACCACAGCAGCAAGATTTGTGACCTGTTACCACAAGAAAAGGGCAACCAGTGAAGAACAAACACCATTGTAACTACAACCCATATTTATGGACCGTCTGTTCTGACCTAAAGTCCTCTTGAGACCAGAGACCCAAAGTGGCTTTTAAAAACAGACAGCTAATGATGTCAAGTCTATTAGTTTGACAACAACAACACACATGACACACACACACACACACACACACACACACACACACACACACACACACACACACACACACACACACACACACACACACACACACACACACACACACACACACACACACACACACACACACACACACACACACACACACACACACACACACCTTCTAACAACAACATCTATTGCTAATGTGTTTCCCAGGACAACAGGTGTTCTCATAGTGTGAGTGTGAAGACAGAGTGTAAAAAAAGGCATCTGAGAGGACAGCTGTGGCCCGGGACAGCAGGGGTCCTTCCATTAAGGCAGACGCCTGTTTACAACCTCACTCAACAGAGCGAGAGTAATGCGTGTGAGAGATCTCTGTGTGTATTTGTAATTGATTCCAATGTGTTGTTATTGATTATCTTATTGTGTTGTTATTGATTATCTTATTGTGTTGTTATTGATTATCTTATTGTGTTGTTATTGATTATCTTATTGTGTTGTTATTGATTATCTTATTGTGTTGTTATTGATCATCTTATTGTGTTGTTATTGATCATCTTATTGTGTTGTTATTGATTATCTTATTGTGTTGTTATTGATTATCTTATTGTGTTGTTATTGATTATCTTATTGTGTTGTTATTGATTATCTTATTGTGTTGTTATTGATTATCTTATTGTGTTGTTATTGATTATCTTATTGTGTTGTTATTGATTATCTTATTGTGTTGTTATTGATTATCTTATTGTGTTGTTATTGATCATCTTATTGTGTTGTTATTGATTATCTTATTGTGTTGTTATTGATTATCTTATTGTGTTGTTATTGATTATCTTATTGTGTTGTTATTGATTATCTTATTGTGTTGTTATTGATCATCTTATTGTGTTGTTATTGATTATCTTATTGTGTTGTTATTGATTATCTTATTGTGTTGTTATTGATTATCTTATTGTGTTGTTATTGATCATTGTTTAATGTTGTCATTGATCATCGTTTAATGTTGTTATTGATCTTCATTTAAAACTTCTTCTTAATAGGGGGCGCTGTTTTCATTTTGGGAAAAAATCGTGCCCAAATTAAATGGCCTCGTACTCTGTTCTAGATCATACAATATCCATATTATTATTACTATTGGATAGAAAACACTCTGCAGTTTCTAAAACTGTTTGAATTATATCTGTGAGTAAAACAGATCTCATTTGGCAGCAAACTTCCAAACAGGAAGTGAAAATTCTGAAAACTGGGCTCTGTGTCAGGGCCTGCCTATTCAACTGGCTTATATTTATGGATCTCTATGCACTTCATACGCCTTCCACTAGATGTCAACAGGCAGTGGAAGGTTGAATGGGGTGTCTAGCTTGATGTGAGGCCGAATGAGAGCATTTGGAGTGACAGGTCCGCTCTTTTGTCAGTTTTCAACTGCGCACAGGGGAACTCCACATTGTCTTCTGAAATGCGTTACGTATACACGAGGAAATGCTCCGGCTCTGATTTTATTGGATACATATGAGAAAAACATCATAAAGTAGGATTTTTCAACCGAGTTTGACCAGTATTTTCAACGTTTATTGGGACTTTTGGAATTTTTCGTTCCAGGTGCAACGATTTCTTGGACATGTGCCCTCCACATGGCTAGCCAAAGTTGCTAATTCGACAGAAGAAATGGACATTCTAAAATCAAACAACGATTTATTCTGGAACTAGGACTCCTTGCACAACATTCTGATGGAAGATCATCAAAAGTAAGAGAATATTTATCATGTTATTTCGTATTTCTGTGGTATATGTTGGCTCCAACAAGGCGGAGAATATGTGAGCGCTGTCTCACAATATTGCATGCTGTATGTTGTACTAAAGTTATTTTTTTAAATCTAACACAGCGGTTGCATTAAGAACCAGTGTATCTTTTTTAGTAAAGTTTATGAGTTTTTTGGTTAGATTAGGTGACTGTCCAAAATATCTCCGGACATTTTTGTGCATTGTGGCTACGTATTCACAATGTAAAACCACGATTTGCAGCTCTAAACATGCACATTTTCGAACAAAACATAAATGTATTGTATAACATAATGTTATAAGACTGTCATCTGATGAAGTTGTCCAAAGGTTAGTGATTAATTTTATCTCTATTTGTGGGTTTTGTGAAAGCTATCTTAACGGTGAACAAATGACGTTGTGTGTTTGGCTATTGTGGTGAGCTAATATAAATATATATTGTGTTTTCGCTGTAAGACACTTAAAAAATCGGAATTGGCTGGATTCACAAGATGTTTATCTTTCATTTGCTGTACACCATGTATTTTTCATAAATGTTTTATTATGAGTATTTGTGTATTTCATGTTGCTCTCTGTAATTACTCTGGCTGTTTTGGTGCTATTTGTGATGGTGGCTGCAATGTAAAACTACGATTTATACCTCAAATATGCACATTTTCGAACAAAACATAAATGTATTGTATAACATGATATTATAAGACTGTTATCTGATGAAGTTGTTCAAGGTTAGTGATTAATTTTATCTCAAACAGTGGGTTAACTGCCTTGTTCAGGGGCAGAAGAACAGATTTTTACCTTGTCAGCTCGGGGTTTCGATCCCAGCAACCATTTTGGTTACTGGCCGAACACCCAAACCACTAGGCTACCTGCCGCCCCTACACTCTAACCACTAGGCTACCTGCCGCCCCTACACTCTAACCACTATGCTCCCTGCCGCCCCTACACTCTAACCACTATGCTCCCTGCCGCCCCTACACTCTAACCACTAGGCTACCTGCCACCCCTACACTATAACCACTAGGCTACCTGCCGCCCCTACACTCTAACCACTAGGCTACCTGCCACCCCTACACTCTAACCACTAGGCTTACTGCCGCCCCTACACTCTAACCACTAGGCTCCCTGCCGCCCCTACACTCTAACCACTATGCTCCCTGCCGCCCCTACACTCTAACCACTAGGCTACCTGCCGCCCCTACACTCTAACCACTAGGCTACCTGCCGCCCCTACACTCTAACCACTAGGCTACCTGCCGCCCCTACACTCTAACCACTAGGCTACCTACCGCCCCTACACTCTAACCACTAGGCTACCTGCCGCCCCTACACTCTAACCACTAGGCTACCTGCCACCCCTACACTCTAACCACTAGGCTACCTGCCGCCCCTACACTCTAACCACTAGGCTACCTGCCGCCCCTACACTCTAACCACTAGGCTACCTGCCGCCCCTACACTCTAACCACTAGGCTACCTGCCGCCCCAACAATCTAACCACTAGGCTACCTGCCGCCCCTACACTCTAACCACTAGGCTACCTGCCGCCCCTACAATCTAACCACTAGGCTACCTGCCGCCCCTACACTCTAACCACTAGGCTACCTGCCGCCCCTACAATCTAACCACTAGGCTACCTGCCGCCCCTACACTCTAACCACTAGGCTACCTGCCGCCCCTACAATCTAACCACTAGGCTACCTGCAGCCCCAGTTGGTTGCAACTGACAAATACTCTAGGAGCTCCACAGGTGCCTCGGGCATAGTGCCTGGTTGTCTATATTGGATTGGGCCTAATTCTTGTTCGTACTTAAGTCTTCTGGACATTTTAAGCTTTTTTTTAGCCAAAGCCATACCTCCACACAGTCTAAAAGACCAAATGATGGCCTGCAGCAGCATTCAGTTTCTTAGTGTAACTCTCTCTGAGTAGTATCCAGGGGGGGTTGAAACTGTGCCGTGTCTCTGGCCAAGGCGACCATTTTGGAGATGTTCACGGCCATTATGACACAATAAAATCCCATCATGCTTTGCCGGAGGCCTGGCCCTGTGACCTGCAAATCAGCTCACAGTGTTTAAATTCACTTCCCTGGAGGGGACGGAAAGTTAGGGGGTGAAACTTGGAGGATCTATCAGCTAGTTATTCAGAGTTAGGGGGTGAAACTTGGAGGATCTATCAGCTAGTTATTCAGAGTTAGGGGGTGAAACTGGAGGATCTATTAGCTAATTATTCAGAGTTAGGGGGTGAAACTTGGAGGATCTATCAGCTAGTTATTCAGAGTTAGGGGGAGAAACTTGGAGGATCTTTTAGCTAGTTATTCAGAGTTAGGGGGTGAAACTTGGAGGATCTTTTAGCTAGTTATTAGGGTTTAGGGTTTAGGGTTGACTAGTAGTGTTAGGGTTTAGGGTTTAGGGTTGACTAGTAGTGTTAGGGTTTAGGGTTTAGGGTTGACTAGTAGTGTTAGAGTTTAGGGTTTAGGGTTGACTAGTAGTGTTAGGGTTTGGGTTAACTAGTAGTTTTAGGGTTGACTAGTAGTGTTAGGGTTTAGGGTTGACTAGTAGTGTTAGGGTTTAGGGTTTAGGGTTGACTAGTAGTGTTAGGTTTGGGTTAACTAGTAGTGTTAGGGTTGACTAGTAGTGTTAGGGTTTAGGGTTGACTAGTAGTGTTAGGGTTTAGGGTTGACTAGTAGTGTTAGGGTTTAGGGTTGACTAGTAGTGTTGCGGTTTAGGGTTGACTAGTAGTGTTAGGGTTTAGGGTTGACTAGTAGTGTTAGGGTTTAGGGTTGACTAGTAGTGTTAGGGTTAGGGTTGACTAGTAGTGTTAGGGTTTAGGGGTGACTAGTAGTGTTAGGGTTGACTAGTAGTGTTAGGGTTTAGGGTTGACTAGTAGTGTTAGGGTTTAGGGTTTAGGGTTGACTAGTAGTGTTAGGTTTGGGTTAACTAGTAGTGTTAGGGTTGACTAGTAGTGTTAGGGTTTAGGGTTGACTAGTAGTGTTAGGGTTTAGGGTTGACTAGTAGTGTTGCTGTTTAGGGTTGACTAGTAGTGTTAGGGTTTAGGGTTGACTAGTAGTGTTAGGGTTTAGGGTTGACTAGTAGTGTTAGGGTTAGGGTTGACTAGTAGTGTTAGGGTTTAGGGGTGACTAGTAGTGTTAGGGTTTAGGGTTGACAGGTAGTGTTAGGGTTTAGGGTTGACTAGTAGTGTTAGGGTTTAGGGTTTAGGGTTGACTAATAGTGTTAGGTTTGGGTTAACTAGTAGTGTTAGGGTTGACTAGTAGTGTTAGGGTTTAGGGTTGACTAGTAGTGTTAGGGTTTAGGGTTGACTAGTAGTGTTAGGGTTTAGGGTTGACTAGTAGTGTTAGGGTTTAGGGTTTAGGGTTGACTAGTAGTGTTAGGGTTTAGGGTTGACTAGTAGTGTTAGGGTTTAGGGTTGACTAGTAGTGTTAGGGTTTAGGGTTGACTAGTAGTGTTAGGGTTTAGGGTTGACTAGTAGTGTTATGGTTTAGGGTTTAGGGTTGACTAGTAGTGTTAGGGTTTAGGGTTGACTAGTAGTGTTAGGGTTTAGGGTTGACGGGTAGTTTTAGGGTTTAGGGTTGGTGTGTCTGGTACAGGGAGCTGGTAGAGGTCATGGCGGGGGTATCTGGGACAGTAGTTCTAAGTATAAGGGGAGGTTTTGGGGTGTGTCTGGTACAGGGAGCTGGTAGAGGTCATGGCGGGGGTATCTGGGACAGTAGTTTTAAGTAGAAGGGGTTTGGAGTTTAGGGATGTCGGGGTTTGAAAACTAGAGAGTTTATGTTCAGGTCATCTCTGATGTTTTTGGGACAGAGGGGTGTCTTGGGGGGTGCAGAGGGGTTTCTGAGATGAAAAAGGTGAGAAGGACTGAGACAGAGTTTCCCATGATCCCTGCTGACCTGGAGGGTGAGAGGGGGTGGAGGGGAGAGGGGGTGGAGGGGAGAGGAGCGGCAGACGTACCTGGGTCATATGTGTGTGTGTGTATGTGTGTGTGTGTGTGTGTGTGTGTGTGTGTGTGTGTGTGTGTGTGTGTGTGTGTGTGTGTGTGTGTGTGTGTGTGTGTGTGTGTGTGTTTGTGCGCGTGAGAGACAGAGAGATAAAGAAAGAGAGAGAGAGAGAGAGAAAGACAGAGAGAGAGAGATAAAGAGAGAGATATAGAGAGAGAGAGATAGAGAGAGAGTGCAACACTGCTAGTGTTACCTGTTACCTAACTATCTGTTATCATTCTGTACTGTCTCCATTAAACAGGAAGGAGACAACTGGAATAACTCAATGAGTCTGTAGTGATAACCTCTCGCCAATCAGACTCTGTAGTGATAATCTCTAGCCAATCAGAGTCTGTAGTGACAATCTCTAGCTAATCAGAGTCTGTAGTGATAACCTCTCGCCAATCAGAGTCTGTAGTGACAATCTCTAGCTAATCAGAGTCTGTAGTGATAACCTCTCGCCAATCAGAGTCTGTAGTGATAACCTCTCGCCAATCAGAGTCTGTAATGATAACCTCTAGCCAATCAGAGTTTGTATTGATAACCTACAGATCACAGGCTGATTGGAGGAGATGGCCGCCGTTTTACGGTCTCCTAACCAATTGTGCTATTATGTGGGGTTTTTTGCGATATTTGTAAATGATTTTGTACATAATGTTTCTGCAACCTTATCTTACGGCAGAAAAGAGCTTCTGCATATCAGGACAGCGATCACTCACCTCAGATTAGACGAAGATTTCTTCAACAACAACAGCAACAAGCAGGACTCACACGATATTCTCCAAACACCTCACAGGGCAGACATCCCAATTATTCACATTAAGGAAGCGACGCAGAGGAAGAAAAGCCGGATGCCTCGTCCGGACCCGCAGAAGACGAGTAGGAAAGCTGTCGTTACCGTCAATATTACTCGCCAACGTGAAATCATTGGACAATAAACTAGACGAGGTACGATCACGAATATCCTACCAACGGGACATCAAAAACTGTAATATCCCGGTCTGTGCATATTTGTAAACAACAGCTGGTGCACAAAATCTAAGGAAGTCTCTACATTTTGCTCGCCTGAAGTAGAGTATATTATGATAAATTGCAGGCCGCTCTACTTGCCTAGAGCTATACTTTTCGTAGCGGTTTGTTTACCACCACAGACAGATGCCGGCATTAAGACTGCACTCAGCCAGCAGTATAGGGAAATAAGCAAACAGGAAACCACTCACCCAGAGGTGGCACTCCTAGTGGCCAGAGACTTTAATGCAGCGAAACTTAAATCAGTTCTACCAAATATCTATCAACATGTTAAATGTGCAACCAGAGGGAAAAAAATTCTAGATCACCTGTACTCCACACACAGAGATGCATACAAAGCTCTCCCTCGCCCTCCATTTGGTAAATACGACCACAACTCTATCCTCCTGATTCCTGCTTACAAGCTCAAATTAAAGCAGGAAGCACCAGTGACTCGGTCTATAATAAAGTGGTCAAGTGAAGCAGATGCTAAACTACAGGACTGTTTTGCTAGCACAGACTGGAATATGTTCCGGGATTCTTCCGATGGCATTGAGGAGTACACCACATCAGTCACTGGCTTTATCAATAAGTGCATTGAGGACATCGTCCCCACAGTGACTGTACGTACATACCCCAACCAGAAGCCATGGATTACAGGCATCAATCGCACTGAGCTAAAGGGTAGAGCTGCCGCTTTCAAGGTGCGGGGCTCTAACCCGGAAGCCTACAAGAAATCCTGCTATGCCCTGCGACGAACCATCAAACAGGCAAAGCGTCAATACAGGGCTAAGATTGAATCATACTACACCGGCTCCGACGCTCGTTGGATGTGGCAGGGCTTACAAACTATTACAGACTACAAAGGGAAGCACAGCAGCGAGCTGCCCAGTGACACGAGCCTACCAGACGAGCTAAATCACTTCTATACTCGCTTCGAGGCAAGCAACACTGAGGCATGCATGAGAGCATCAGCTGTTCCGGACGACTGTGTGATCACACTCTCCGTAGCCGACGTGAGTAAGACCTTTAAACAGGTCAACATTCACAAGGCTGCGGGGCCAGATGGATTACCAGGACGTGTGCTCCGGGCATGTGCTGACCAACTGGCAGGTGTCTTCACTGACATTTTCAACATGTCCCTGTCTGAGTCTGTAATACCAGCATGCTTCAAGCAGACCACCATAGTTCCTGTGCCCAAGAACACGAAGGTAACCTGCCTAAATCACTATTAGACCCGTGGCACTCACGTCCGTAGCCATGAAGTGCTTTGAAAGGCTGGTAATGGCTCACATCAACACCATTATCCCAGAAACCCTGGACCCACTCCAATGTGCATACCGCCCAAATAGATCCACAGATGATGCAATCAATATTGCACTCCACACTGCCCTTTCCCACCTGGACAAAAGGAACACCTCCGACCGCAAGACACTTCAGAGGGTAGTGCGTACGGCCCAGTACATCACTGGGGCAAAGCTGCCTGCCATCCAGGCCCTCTACACCAGGTGGTGTCAGAGGAAGGCCCTGAAAATTGTCAAAGACCCCAGCCACCCCAGTCATAGACTGTTCTCTCTGCTATCACATGGCAAGCGGTACCGGAGCGCCAAGTCTAGGACAAAAAGGCTTCTCAACAGTTTTTACCCCTAAGCCATAAGACTCCTGAACAGGTAACCAAATGTTTACCCGGACTATTTGCATTGTGTGCGCCCCCCCCAACCACTCTTTAACGCTGCTGCTACTCTCTGTTTATCATATATGCATAGTCACTTTAACTATACATTCATGTATATACTACCTCAATTGGGCCGACCAACCAGCGCTCCCGCACATTGGCTAACCGGGCTATCTGCATTGTGTCACCGCCACCCGCCAACCCCTCTTTTACGCTACTGCTACTCTCTGTTCATCATATATGCATAGTCACTTGAACCATACCTACATGTACATACTACCTCAATAAGCCTGACTAACCGGTGTCTGTATATAGCCTTGCTACTCTTATTTTCAAATTTATTTTTACTGTTGTTTTATTTCTTTACTTACCTACACACACACACACACACACACACACACACACACACACACACACACACACACACACACACACACACACACACACACACACACACACACACACACACACACACACACACACATACATTTTCCCCCCCGGTTAGAGCCTGTCTACACCTGTTGTATTCGGCGCACGTGACAAATAAACTTTGATTTGATTTGATGTGAGTTTCATCAGGGGACAGCTGAACACCTCCGGCTCTAATTGGCTACCATGTAACACTACCATGTAATCCTACCATGTAATCCTACCATGTAATCCTACCATGTAATCCTACCATGTAATCCTACCATGTAATCCTACCATGTAATACTACCATGTAATCCTACCATGTAATCCTACCATGTAATCCTTGTTCCCTGTAGGATTCACACACTTTTTACATTTATGATGTATTATCTATTTCTTTCTCTCTCTCGCTCTCTCTCCCTTTCTCTCTCTCCCTTTATCCCTCTCTCTCTCTCTCGCTCTCTCTCTCTCCCTTTCTCTCTCTCCCTTAATCCCTCGCTCTCTCTGCCTTCTCCCTGTTCTCTCTCTCCTCTAGCATACTCTCTCTCCCTCTCCCTCTCTCTCTCTCTCTCTCTCTCTCTCTCTCTCTCTCTCTCTCTCTCTCTCTCTCTCTCTGCCTTCTCCCTGTTCTCTCTCTCCTCTAACATACTCTTTCTCTCAATTCAATACAAAATAATTCATAGGGTTTTATTGGCATGGGAACCATATGTTAACGTTGCCAAAGAAGGTGAACCAGATAATAAAACAAAAGTGAAATAAACAAGAACATTTTTACAGTAAACATTACACTCACTACAGTAAACACTACACTCACTACAGTAAACACTACACTCACTAGAGTAAACACAACACTCACTACAGTAAACATTACACTCACTACAGTAAACACTACACTATCTACAGTAAACACTACAGTCACTAGAGTAAACACAACACTCACTACAGTAAACACTACACTCACTACAGTAAACACTACACTATCTACAGTAAACACTACAGTCACTAGAGTAAACACAACACTCACTACAGTAAACACTACACTCACTACAGCAAACACTACACTATCTACAGTAAACACTACAGTAAACACTACACTCACTACAGTAAACACTACACTATCTACAGTAAACACTACACTCACTAGAGTAAACACAACACTCACTACAGTAAACATTACACTCACTACAGTAAACACTACACTATCTACAGTAAACACTACAGTCACTAGAGTAAACACAACACTCACTACAGTAAACACTACACTCACTACAGTAAACACTACACTATCTACAGTAAACACTACAGTCACTAGAGTAAACACAACACTCACTACAGTAAACACTACACTCACTACAGTAAACACTACACTATCTACAGTAAACACTACACTCACTACAGTAAACACTACACTATCTACAGTAAACATTACACTATCTACAGTAAACATTACACTCACTACAGTAAACATTACACTATCTACAGTAAACATTACACTATCTACAGTAAACATTACACTCACTACAGTAAACATTACACTATCCACAGTAAACATTACACTATCTACAGTAAACATTACATTCACTACAGTAAACATTACACTATCTACAGTAAACACTACACTCACTAGAGTAAACACAACACTCACTACAGTAAACATTACACTATCTACAGTAAACATTACACTATCTACAGTAAACATTACACTATCTACAGTAAACACTACACTCACTAGAGTAAACACAACACTCACTACAGTAAACATTACACTATCTACAGTAAACATTACACTATCTACAGTAAACATTACACTATCTACAGTAAACATTACACTCACTACAGTAAACATTACACTATCTACAGTAAACACTACACTCACTAGAGTAAACATTACACTCACTACAGTAAACACTACACTATCTACAGTAAACACTACACTCACTACAGTAAACACTACACTATCTACAGTAAACACTACAGTATCTACAGTAAACATTACACTCACTACAGTAAACACTACAGTATCTACAGTAAACACTACAGTCACTACAGTAAACACTACAGTAAACATTACACTGTCTACAGTAAACATTACACTCACTACAGTAAACACTACACTCACTACAGTAAACACTACACTCACTACAGTAAACACTACAGTAAACATTACACTTACTACAGTAAACATTACACTCACTAGAGTAAACACTACACTCACTACAGTAAACACTACAGTAAACATTACACTTACTACAGTAAACATTACACTCACTACAGTAAACACTACACTCACTACAGTAAACACTACACTCACTACAGTAAACACTACACTCACTACAGTAAACACTACAGTAAACATTACACTTACTACAGTAAACATTACACTCACTACAGTAAACACTACACTCACTACAGTAAACAGTAGAGTAAACACTACACTCACTACAGTAAACACTACAGTAAACACTACAGTCACTACAGTAAACATTACATTCACTACAGTAATCACTACACTCACTACAGTAAACACTACACTCACTACAGTAAACACTTCACTGACTACAGTAAACACTACACTCACTACAGTAAACACTCAGTAAAAACTAAAATCACTAAAGTAAACACTACACTCACTACAGTAAACACTCAGTAAACACTAAAGTAAACACTACACTCACTACAGTAAACACTACACTCACTACAGTAAACATTACACTCACTACAGTAAACACTTCACTCACTACAGTAAACATTACACTATCTACAGTAAACATTACACTCACTACAGTAAACACTACACTCACTACAGTAAACATTACACTCACTACAGTAAACATTACACTCACTACAGTAAACACTACACTCACTACAGTAAACATTACACTCACTATAGTAAACACTACAGTAAACACTACACTCACTACAGTAAACACTACACTCACTACAGTAAACATTACACTCACTACAGTAAACACTACAGTAAACACTACACTCACTACAGTAAACATTACACTCACTACAGTAAACACTACAGTAAACACTTCACTCACTACAGTAAACACTACACTCACTACAGTAAACATTACACTCACTACAGTAAACAATACACTCACTACAGTAAACATTACACTCACTACAGTAAACACTACAGTAAACACTACACTCACTACAGTAAACACTACACTCACTACAGTAAACATTACACTCACTACAGTAAACACTACACTCACTACAGTAAACACTACAGTAAACACTACACTCACTACAGTAAACACTACACACACTACAGTAAACATTACACTCACTACAGTAAACATTACACTCACTACAGTAAACACTACACTCACTAGAGTAAACACAACACTCACTACATTAAACACTACACTCACTACAGTAAACACTCAGTAAAAACTAAAATCACTAAAGTAAACACTACACTCACTACAGTAAACACTCAGTAAACACTAAAGTAAACACTACACTCACTACAGTAAACACTACACTCACTACAGTAAACATTACACTCACTACAGTAAACACTTCACTCACTACAGTAAACATTACACTATCTACAGTAAACATTACACTCACTACAGTAAACACTACACTCACTACAGTAAACATTACACTCACTACAGTAAACATTACACTCACTACAGTAAACACTACACTCACTACAGTAAACATTACACTCACTATAGTAAACACTACAGTAAACACTACACTCACTACAGTAAACACTACACTCACTACAGTAAACATTACACTCACTACAGTAAACACTACAGTAAACACTACACTCACTACAGTAAACATTACACTCACTACAGTAAACACTACAGTAAACACTTCACTCACTACAGTAAACACTACACTCACTACAGTAAACATTACACTCACTACAGTAAACAATACACTCACTACAGTAAACATTACACTCACTACAGTAAACACTACAGTAAACACTACACTCACTACAGTAAACACTACACTCACTACAGTAAACATTACACTCACTACAGTAAACACTACACTCACTACAGTAAACACTACAGTAAACACTACACTCACTACAGTAAACACTACACACACTACAGTAAACATTACACTCACTACAGTAAACATTACACTCACTACAGTAAACACTACACTCACTAGAGTAAACACAACACTCACTACATTAAACACTACACTCACTACAGTAAACACTACACTCACTACAGTAAACACTACAGTAAACACTACACTCACTACAGTAAACATTACACTCACTACAGTAAACACTACAGTAAACACTACACTCACTACAGTGAACACTACACTCACTACAGTAAACACTACACTCACTACAGTAAACATTACACTCACTACAGTAAACACTACAGTAAACACTACACTCACTACAGTAAACACTACACTCACTACAGTAAACACTACACTCACTACAGTAAACACTACACTCACTACATTAAACATTACACTCACTACAGTAAACACTACACTCACTACAGTAAACATTACACTCACTACAGTAAACACTACAGTAAACACTACACTCACTACAGTAAACACTACACTCACTACACTCACTACAGTAAACATTACACTCACTACAGTAAACATTACACTCACTACAGTAAACACTACACTCACTACAGTAAACACTACACTCATTACTGTAAACATTACACTCACTACAGTAAACACTACACTCACTACAGTAAACACTACAGTAAACATTACACTTACTACAGTAAACATTACACTCACTACAGTAAACACTACACTCACTACAGTAAACACTACAGTAAACATTACACTTACTACAGTAAACATTACACTCACTACAGTAAACACTACACTCACTACAGTAAACACTACACTCACTACAGTAAACACTACAGTAAACATTACACTTACTACAGTAAACATTACACTCACTACAGTAAACACTACACTCACTACAGTAAACACTAGAGTAAACATTACACTCACTACAGTAAACATTACACCATCTACAGTAAACATTACACTCACTACAGTAAACACTACACTCACTACAGTAAACACTACAGTCACTACAGTAAACATTACATTCACTACAGTAAACACTACACTCACTACAGTAAACACTTCACTGACTACAGTAAACACTACACTCACTACAGTAAACACTACACTCACTACAGTAAACACTACAGTAAACATTACACTTACTACAGTAAACATTACACTCACTACAGTAAACACTACACTCACTACAGTAAACACTACACTCACTACAGTAAACACTACAGTAAACATTACACTTACTACAGTAAACATTACACTCACTACAGTAAACACTACACTCACTACAGTAAACAGTAGAGTAAACATTACACTCACTACAGTAAACATTACACCATCTACAGTAAACATTACACTCACTACAGTAAACACTACACTCACTACAGTAAACACTACAGTCACTACAGTAAACATTACATTCACTACAGTAAACACTACACTCACTACAGTAAACACTTCACTGACTACAGTAAACACTACACTCACTACAGTAAACACTACACTCACTACAGTAAACACTCAGTAAAAACTAAACTCACTACAGTAAACACTACACTCACTACAGTAAACACTCAGTAAACACTAAAGTAAACACTACACTCACTACAGTAAACACTACACTCACTACAGTAAACATTACACTCACTACAGTAAACACTTCACTCACTACAGTAAACATTACACTATCTACAGTAAACATTACACTCACTACAGTAAACACTACACTCACTACAGTAAACATTACACTCACTACAGTAAACATTACACTCACTACAGTAAACACTACACTCACTACAGTAAACATTACACTCACTATAGTAAACACTACAGTAAACACTACACTCACTACAGTAAACACTACACTCACTACAGTAAACATTACACTCACTACAGTAAACACTACAGTAAACACTACACTCACTACAGTAAACACTACAGTAAACACTTCACTCACTACAGTAAACACTACACTCACTACAGTAAACATTACACTCACTACAGTAAACAATACACTCACTACAGTAAACATTACACTCACTACAGTAAACACTACAGTAAACACTACACTCACTACAGTAAACACTACACTCACTACAGTAAACATTACACTCACTACAGTAAACACTACACTCACTACAGTAAACACTACAGTAAACACTACACTCACTACAGTAAACACTACACACACTACAGTAAACATTACACTCACTACAGTAAACATTACACTCACTACAGTAAACACTACACTCACTACAGTAAACACTACACTCACTACAGTAAACACTACACTCACTACAGTAAACACTACACTCACTACAGTAAACACTACAGTAAACACTACACTCACTACAGTAAACATTACACTCACTACAGTAAACACTACAGTAAACACTACACTCAGTACAGTAAACACTACACTCACTACAGTAAACACTACACTCACTACAGTAAACATTACACTCACTACAGTAAACACTACAGTAAACACTTCACTCACTACAGTAAACACTACACTCACTACAGTAAACACTACACTCACTACAGTAAACACTACACTCACTACATTAAACATTACACTCACTACAGTAAACACTACACTCACTACAGTAAACATTACACTCACTACAGTAAACACTACAGTAAACACTACACTCACTACAGTAAACACTACACTCACTACACTCACTACAGTAAACATTACACTCACTACAGTAAACATTACACTCACTACAGTAAACACTACACTCACTACAGTAAACACTACACTCATTACTGTAAACATTACACTCACTACAGTAAACACTACACTCACTACAGTAAACACTACAGTAAACATTACACTTACTACAGTAAACATTACACTCACTACAGTAAACACTACACTCACTACAGTAAACACTACAGTAAACATTACACTTACTACAGTAAACATTACACTCACTACAGTAAACACTACACTCACTACAGTAAACACTACACTCACTACAGTAAACACTACAGTAAACATTACACTTACTACAGTAAACATTACACTCACTACAGTAAACACTACACTCACTACAGTAAACACTAGAGTAAACATTACACTCACTACAGTAAACATTACACCATCTACAGTAAACATTACACTCACTACAGTAAACACTACACTCACTACAGTAAACACTACAGTCACTACAGTAAACATTACATTCACTACAGTAAACACTACACTCACTACAGTAAACACTTCACTGACTACAGTAAACACTACACTCACTACAGTAAACACTACACTCACTACAGTAAACACTCAGTAAAAACTAAACTCACTACAGTAAACACTACACTCACTACAGTAAACACTCAGTAAACACTAAAGTAAACACTACACTCACTACAGTAAACACTACACTCACTACAGTAAACATTACACTCACTACAGTAAACACTTCACTCACTACAGTAAACATTACACCATCTACAGTAAACATTACACTCACTACAGTAAACACTACACTCACTACAGTAAACATTACACTCACTACAGTAAACATTACACTCACTACAGTAAACACTACACTCACTACAGTAAACATTACACTCACTATAGTAAACACTACAGTAAACACTACACTCACTACAGTAAACACTACACTCACTACAGTAAACATTACACTCACTACAGTAAACACTACAGTAAACACTACACTCACTACAGTAAACATTACACTCACTACAGTAAACACTACAGTAAACACTTCACTCACTACAGTAAACACTACACTCACTACAGTAAACATTACACTCACTACAGTAAACACTACACTCACTACAGTAAACACTACACTCACTACAGTAAACATTACACTCACTACAGTAAACACTACACTCACTACGGTAAACACTACAGTAAACACTACACTCACTACAGTAAACACTACACACACTACAGTAAACATTACACTCACTACAGTAAACATTACACTCACTACAGTAAACACTACATTCACTACAGTAAACACTACACTCACTACAGTAAACACTACACTCACTACAGTAAACACTACAGTAAACACTACACTCACTACAGTAAACATTACACTCACTACAGTAAACACTACAGTAAACACTACACTCACTACAGTAAACACTACACTCACTACAGTAAACACTACACTCACTACAGTAAACATTACACTCACTACAGTAAACACTACAGTAAACACTACACTCACTACAGTAAACACTACACTCACTACAGTAAACACTACACTCACTACAGTAAACACTACACTCACTACATTAAACATTACACTCACTACAGTAAACACTACACTCACTACAGTAAACATTACACTCACTACAGTAAACACTACAGTAAACACTACACTCACTACAGTAAACACTACAGTAAACACTTCACTCACTACAGTAAACACTACACTCACTACAGTAAACATTACACTCACTACAGTAAACAATACACTCACTACAGTAAACATTACACTCACTACAGTAAACACTACAGTAAACACTACACTCACTACAGTAAACACTACACTCACTACAGTAAACATTACACTCACTACAGTAAACACTACACTCACTACAGTAAACACTACAGTAAACACTACACTCACTACAGTAAACACTACACACACTACAGTAAACATTACACTCACTACAGTAAACATTACACTCACTACAGTAAACACTACACTCACTACAGTAAACACTACACTCACTACAGTAAACACTACACTCACTACAGTAAACACTACACTCACTACAGTAAACACTACAGTAAACACTACACTCACTACAGTAAACATTACACTCACTACAGTAAACACTACAGTAAACACTACACTCAGTACAGTAAACACTACACTCACTACAGTAAACACTACACTCACTACAGTAAACATTACACTCACTACAGTAAACACTACAGTAAACACTTCACTCACTACAGTAAACACTACACTCACTACAGTAAACACTACACTCACTACAGTAAACACTACACTCACTACATTAAACATTACACTCACTACAGTAAACACTACACTCACTACAGTAAACATTACACTCACTACAGTAAACACTACAGTAAACACTACACTCACTACAGTAAACACTACACTCACTACACTCACTACAGTAAACATTACACTCACTACAGTAAACATTACACTCACTACAGTAAACACTACACTCACTACAGTAAACACTACACTCATTACTGTAAACATTACACTCACTACAGTAAACACTACACTCACTACAGTAAACACTACAGTAAACATTACACTTACTACAGTAAACATTACACTCACTACAGTAAACACTACACTCACTACAGTAAACACTACAGTAAACATTACACTTACTACAGTAAACATTACACTCACTACAGTAAACACTACACTCACTACAGTAAACACTACACTCACTACAGTAAACACTACAGTAAACATTACACTTACTACAGTAAACATTACACTCACTACAGTAAACACTACACTCACTACAGTAAACACTAGAGTAAACATTACACTCACTACAGTAAACATTACACCATCTACAGTAAACATTACACTCACTACAGTAAACACTACACTCACTACAGTAAACACTACAGTCACTACAGTAAACATTACATTCACTACAGTAAACACTACACTCACTACAGTAAACACTTCACTGACTACAGTAAACACTACACTCACTACAGTAAACACTACACTCACTACAGTAAACACTCAGTAAAAACTAAACTCACTACAGTAAACACTACACTCACTACAGTAAACACTCAGTAAACACTAAAGTAAACACTACACTCACTACAGTAAACACTACACTCACTACAGTAAACATTACACTCACTACAGTAAACACTTCACTCACTACAGTAAACATTACACCATCTACAGTAAACATTACACTCACTACAGTAAACACTACACTCACTACAGTAAACATTACACTCACTACAGTAAACATTACACTCACTACAGTAAACACTACACTCACTACAGTAAACATTACACTCACTATAGTAAACACTACAGTAAACACTACACTCACTACAGTAAACACTACACTCACTACAGTAAACATTACACTCACTACAGTAAACACTACAGTAAACACTACACTCACTACAGTAAACATTACACTCACTACAGTAAACACTACAGTAAACACTTCACTCACTACAGTAAACACTACACTCACTACAGTAAACATTACACTCACTACAGTAAACACTACACTCACTACAGTAAACACTACACTCACTACAGTAAACATTACACTCACTACAGTAAACACTACACTCACTACGGTAAACACTACAGTAAACACTACACTCACTACAGTAAACACTACACACACTACAGTAAACATTACACTCACTACAGTAAACATTACACTCACTACAGTAAACACTACATTCACTACAGTAAACACTACACTCACTACAGTAAACACTACACTCACTACAGTAAACACTACAGTAAACACTACACTCACTACAGTAAACATTACACTCACTACAGTAAACACTACAGTAAACACTACACTCACTACAGTAAACACTACACTCACTACAGTAAACACTACACTCACTACAGTAAACATTACACTCACTACAGTAAACACTACAGAAAACACTACACTCACTACAGTAAACACTACACTCACTACAGTAAACACTACACTCACTACAGTAAACACTACACTCACTACATTAAACATTACACTCACTACAGTAAACACTACACTCACTACAGTAAACATTACACTCACTACAGTAAACACTACAGTAAACACTACACTCACTACAGTAAACACTACACTCACTACACTCACTACAGTAAACATTACACTCACTACAGTAAACATTACACTCACTACAGTAAACACTACACTCACTACAGTAAACACTACACTCATTACTGTAAACATTACACTCACTACAGTAAACACTACACTCACTACAGTAAACACTACAGTAAACACTACACTCACTACAGTAAACACTACACTCACTACAGTAAACACTACAGTAAATACTACACTCACTACAGTAAACACTACACTCACTACAGTAAACACGACACTCACTACAGTAAACACTACAGTAAACACTACACTCACTACAGTAAACACTTCACTCACTACAGTAAACACTACAGTAAACACTACACTCACTACAGTAAACACTACACTCACTACAGTAAACACTACAGTCACTACAGTAAACACTACACTCACTACAGTAAACACTACACTCACTACAGTAAACACTTCACTCACTACAGTAACACTACACTCACTACAGTAAACACTATATTCACTACAGTAAACACTACACTCACTACAGTAAACACTACACTCACTACAGTAAACACTACACTCACTACAGTAAACACTACACTCACTACAGTAAACACTACAGTAAACACTACACTCACTACAGTAAACACTACAGTAAACACTACACTCACTACAGTAAACACTACACTCACTACAGTAAACACTTCACTCACTACAGTAAACACTACAGTAAACACTACACTCACTACAGTAAACACTACACTCACTACAAAAAACATTACACTCACTACAGTAAACACTACAGTAAACACTACACTCACTACAGTAAACACTACACTCATTACAGTAAACACTTCACTCACTACAGTAAACACTACAGTAAACACTAAACTCACTACAGTAAACACTACACTCACTACAGTAAACACTACTCTCACTACAGTAAACATTACACTCACTACAGTAAACACTACACTCACTACAGTAAACACTACAGTAAACACTACACTCACTACAGTAAACACTACACTCACTACAGTAAACACCTCACTCACTACAGTAAACACTACAGTAAACACTACACTCACTACAGTAAACACTTCACTCACTATAGTAAACACTTCACTCACTACAGTAAACACTACAGTAAACACTACACTCACTACAGTAAACACTTCACTCACTACAGTAAACACTTCACTCACTACATTAAACACTACAGTAAACACTACACTCACTACAGAAAACACTACACTCACTACAGTAAACACTACAGTAAACACTACACTCACTACAGTAAACACTTCACTAACTACAGTAAACACTACACTAACTACAGTAAACACTACACTCACTACAGTAAACATTACACTCACTACAGTAAACACTACACTAACTACAGTAAACACTACTCTCACTACAGTAAACATTACTCTCACTACAGTAAACATTACACTCACTACAGTAAACACTACACTCACTACAGTAAACACAACACTCACTACAGTAAACACTACACTCACTACAGTAAACACTACAGTGAACACTACACTCACTACAGTAAACACTACACTCACTACAGTAAACATTACTCTCACTACAGTAAACATTACAATCACTACAGTAAACACTACAGTCACTACAGTAAACACTACACTCACTACAGTAAACATTACACTCACTACAGTAAACACTTCACTCACTACAGTAAACACTACACTCACTACAGTAAACATTACACTCACTACAGTAAACACTTCACTCACTACAGTAAACACTACACTCACTACAGTAAACACTACAGTAAACACTACACTCACTACAGTAAACACTACACTCACTACAGTAAACACTACACTCACTACAGTAAACACTACACTCACTACAGTAAACATTCCACTCACTACAGTAAACATTCCTCTCACTAAAGTAAACACTACACTCACTACAGTAAACACTACACTCACTACAGTAAACACTACACTCACTACAATTCAAAAGGGATAGAGACATGGTGAATGACATATTGTGCCTCTCTCTCTACAGTCAGTGTGTGTAATCGCATGGTCATGGTATGTCAGTGTGTGTGTGTGTGTGTGTGTGTGTGAAAGGGGGGGGTGTAATCGGTTGGTTATGGTTTGTCAGTCTGTGTCTGAACCAGCCATCTGTCCACTGGGCTTCTGTCTGGGGTACACACACACACACGCACGCACGCGCACGCACGCACGCACGCACGCACGCACACACACACACACACACAGAGACACACACACACAGACACACAGACACACAGACACACACACACACACACACACATCTGAAATACAATATTTAAATCACAAATCACATTACATCATAAAAGGTTAAAACATTTCTAATGTTTTTGATGCTATCAATCAATCAATCAATTTTATTTTATATAGCCCTTCGTACATCAGATAATATCTCGAAGTGCTGTACAGAAACCCAGCCTAAAACCCCAATCAGCTAGAATGCAGGTGTAGAAGCACGGTGGCTAGGAAAAACTCCCTAGAAAGGCCAGTCTAGGAGAAGGTACAGCTGTACCGTCTCCTAGACTGACCATAACAGCTGAAACAGAGCAGTACCTTCTCTTAGACTGACCATAACAGCTGAAACAGAGCAGTACCTTCTCCTCCATACAGCTAGACTGACCATAACAGCTGAAACAAAGCAGTACCTTCTCCTCCATACAGCTAGACTGACCATAACAGCTGAAACACAGCAGTACCTTCTCCTCCACACAGCTAGACTAACCATAACAGCTGAAACACAGCAGTACCTTCTCCTAGACTGACCATAACAGCTGAAACACAGCAGTACCTTCTCCTAGACTGACCATAACAGCTGAAACAGAGCAGTACCTTCTCCTAGACTGACCATAACAGCTGAAGCAGAGCAGTACCTTGTCCTAGACTGACCATAACAGCTGAAACAGAGCAGTACCTTCTCCTAGACTGACCATAACAGCTGAAACAGAGCAGTACTTTCTCCTAGACTGACCATAACAGCTGAAACAGAGCAGTACCTTCTCCTAGACTGACCATAACAGCTGAAATAGAGCAGTACCTTCTCCTCCACAAAGCTAGACTGACCATAACAGCTGAAACAGAGCAGTACCTTCTCCTAGACTGACCATAACAGTTGAAAAAGAGCAGTACCTTCTCTTAGACTGACCATAACAGCTGAAACAGAGCAGTACCTTCTCCTAGACTGACCATAACAGCTGAAACAGGGCAGTGCCTTCTCCTAGACTGACCATAACAGCTGAAACAGAGCAGTACCTTCTCCTAAACTGACCATAACAGCTGAAACAAAGCAGTACCTTGTCCTAGACTGACCATAACAGCTGAAACAGAGAAGTACCTTCTCTTCCACACAGCTAGACTGACCATAACAGCTGAAACAGAGCAGTACCTTCTCCTCCACACAGCTAGACTAACCATAACAGCTGAAACACAGCAGTACCTTCTCCTAGACTGACCATAACAGCTGAAACAGAGCAGTACCTTCTCCTAGACTGACCATAACAGCTGAAACAGAGCAGTACCTTCTCCTAGACTGACCATAACAGCTGAAACAGAGCAGTACCTTCTCCTAGACTGACCATAACAGCTGAAACAGAGCAGTACCTTTTCCTAGACTGACCGTAACAGCTGAAACAGAGCAGTACCTTCTACTAGACGGACCATAACAGCTGAAACAGAGCAGTACCTTCTCCTAGACTGACCATAACAGCTGAAACAGAGCAGTACCTTCTCCTAGACTGACCATAACAGCTGAAAAAGAGCAGTACCTTCTCTTAGACTGACCATAACAGCTGAAACAGAGCAGTACCTTCTCCTAGACTGACCATAACAGCTGAAACAGGGCAGTGCCTTCTCCTAGACTGACCATAACAGCTGAAACAGAGCAGTACCTTCTCCTAAACTGACCATAACAGCTGAAACAAAGCAGTACCTTGTACTAGACTGACCATAACAGCTGAAACAGAGCAGTACCTTCTCTTCCACACAGCTAGACTGACCATAACAGCTGAAACAGAGCAGTACCTTCTCCTCCACACAGCTAGACTAACCATAACAGCTGAAACACAGCAGTACCTTCTCCTAGACTGACCATAACAGCTGAAACAGAGCAGTACCTTCTCCTAGACTGACCATAACAGCTGAAACAGAGCAGTACCTTCTCCTAGACTGACCATAACAGCTGAAACAGAGCAGTACCTTCTCCTAGACTGACCATAACAGCTGAAACAGAGCAGTACCTTTTCCTAGACTGACCGTAACAGCTGAAACAGAGCAGTACCTTCTCCTAGACTGACCATAACAGCTTAAACAGAGCAGTACTTTCTCCTAGACTGACCATAACAGCTGAAACACAGCAGTACCTTCTCCTCCATACAGCTAGACTGACCATAACAGCTGAAACACAGCAGTACCTTCTCCTAGACTGACCATAACAGCTGAAACAGAGCAGTACCTTCTCCCAGACTGACCATAACAGCTGTAACAGAGCAGTACCTTCTCCTAGACTGACCATAACAGCTGAAACAGAGCAGTACTTTCTCCTAGACTGACCATAACAGCTGAAACAGAGCAGTACCTTCTCCTCCACACAGCTAGACTGACCCTAAGAGCTGAAACAGAGCAGTACCTTCTCCTAGACTGACCATAACAGCTGAAACACAGCAGTACCTTCTCCTAGACTGACCATAACAGCTGAAACACAGAAGTACCTTCTCCTCCATACAGCTAGACTGACCATAACAGCTGAAACACAGCAGTACCGTCTCCTAGACTGACCATAACAGCTGAAACACAGCAGTACCTTCTCCTAGACTGACAATAACAGCTGTAACAGAGCAGTACCTTCTCCTAGATTGACCATAACAGCTGAAACAGAGCAGTACCTTCTCCTAGACTGACCATAACAGCTGAAACAGAGCAGTACCTTCTCCTAGACTGACCATAACAGCTGAAACAGAGCAGTACCTTCTCCTAGACTGACCATAACAGCTGAAACAGAGCAGTACCTTCTCCTAGACTGACCAGAACAGCTGAAACAGAGCAGTACCATCCTCTAGACTGACCATAACAGCTGAAACAGAGCAGTACCTTCTCCTAGACTGACCATAACAGCTGAAATAGAGCAGTACCTTCTCCTCCACAAAGCTAGACTGACCATAACAGCTGAAACAGAGCAGTACCTTCTCCTAGACTGACCATAACAGCTGAAAAAGAGCAGTACCTTCTCTTAGACTGACCATAACAGCTGAAACAGGGCAGTGCCTTCTCCTAGACTGACCATAACAGCTGAAACAGAGCAGTACCTTCTCCTAAACTGACCATAACAGCTGAAACAAAGCAGTACCTTGTCCTAGACTGACCATAACAGCTGAAACAGAGAAGTACCTTCTCTTCCACACAGCTAGACTGACCATAACAGCTGAAACAGAGCAGTACCTTCTCCTCCACACAGCTAGACTAACCATAACAGCTGAAACACAGCAGTACCTTCTCCTAGACTGACCATAACAGCTGAAACAGGGCAGTACCTTCTCCTAGACTGACCATAACAGCTGAAACAGGGCAGTGCCTTCTCCTAGACTGACCATAACAGCTGAAACAGAGCAGTACCTTCTCCTAAACTGACCATAACAGCTGAAACAAAGCAGTACCTTGTCCTAGACTGACCATAACAGCTGAAACAGAGAAGTACCTTCTCTTCCACACAGCTAGACTGACCATAACAGCTGAAACAGAGCAGTACCTTCTCCTCCACACAGCTAGACTAACCATAACAGCTGAAACACAGCAGTACCTTCTCCTAGACTGACCATAACAGCTGAAACAGAGCAGTACCTTCTCCTAGACTGACCATAACAGCTGAAACAGAGCAGTACCTTCTCCTCCACACAGCTAGACTAACCATAACAGCTGAAACACAGCAGTACCTTCTCCTAGACTGACCATAACAGCTGAAACAGAGCAGTACCTTCTCCTAGACTGACCATAACAGCTGAAACAGAGCAGTACCTTCTCCTAGATTGACCATAACAGCTTAAACAGAGCAGTACTTTCTCCTAGACTGACCATAACAGCTGAAACACAGCAGTACCTTCTCCTCCATACAGCTAGACTGACCATAACAGCTGAAACACAGCAGTACCTTCTCCTAGACTGACCATAACAGCTGAAACAGAGCAGTACCTTCTCCCAGACTGACCATAACAGCTGTAACAGAGCAGTACCTTCTCCTAGACTGACCATAACAGCTGAAACAGAGCAGTACTTTCTCCTAGACTGACCATAACAGCTGAAACAGAGCAGTACCTTCTCCTCCACACAGCTAGACTGACCATAAGAGCTGAAACAGAGCAGTACCTTCTCCTAGACTGACCATAACAGCTGAAACAGAGCAGTACTTTCTCCTAGACTGACCATAACAGCTGAAACAGAGCAGTACCTTCTCCTCCACACAGCTAGACTGACCATAACAGCTGAAACACAGCAGTACCTTCCCCTAGACTGACCATAACAGCTGAAACAGAGCAGTACCTTCTCCTCCATACAGCTAGACTGACCATAACAGCTGAAACAGAGCAGTACCTTCTCCTAGATGGACCATAACAGCTGAAACACAGCAGTACCTTCTCCTCCATACAGCTAGACTGACCATAACAGCTGAAACAAAGCAGTACCTTCTCCTCCGCACAGCTAGACTGACCATAACAGCTGAAACAGAGCAGTACCTTCTCCTAGACTGACCATAGCAGCTGAAACAGAGCAGTACCTTTTCCTCCATACAGATAGACTGACCATAACAGCTGAAACCCAGCAGTACCTTCTCCTAGACTGACCATAACAGCTGAAACAGAGCAGTACCTTCTCCTAGACTGACCATAACAGCTGAAACACAGCAGTACCTTCTCCTCCTGTAACGGTGGTCCTCCTCCTCTTCAACCGAAAAGGAGGAGTAGTGATGGAACCAAGGCGCAGCGGGTTGTGAACACATAATTTATTTAAAGTAAAGACGGAAAACACGAAAACGAAATACACTTGACTAATAAACAAAATAACAAACGGAGTAGATAGACCTGGACATACGAACTTACAATAAAACACGAAGAACGCACGAACAGGGAAAAAAACCTACACATAAATGACGATGAACAAACAAACCGAACAGTCCCGTATGGTGCGACAAACACTGACACAGGAGACAACCACCCACCACGAACACTGTGAAACAACCTACCTAAATATGACTCTCAATTAGAGGAACGCCAAACACCTGCCTCTAATTAAGAGCCATACCAGGCAACCCTAAACCAACATAGAAACAGACAACATAGAATGCCCACCCAAACTCACGTCCTGACCAACTAACACATACAACAAACTAACAGAAATAGGTCAGGAACGTGACACCTCCATACAGCTAGACTGACCATAACAGCTGAAACACAGCAGTACCTTCTCATCCACACAGCTAGACTGACAATAACAGCTGAAACAGAGCAGTACCTTCTCCTAGACTGACCATAACAGCTGAAACACAGCAGTACCTTCTCCTCCACACAGCTAGACTGACCATAACAGCTGAAACAGAGCAGTACCTTCTACTAGACGGACCATAACAGCTGAAACAGAGCAGTGCCTTCTCCTAGACTGACCATAACAGCTGAAACAGAGCAGTACCTTCTCCTAAACTGACCATAACAGCTGAAACAAAGCAGTACCTTCTCCTCCACATAGCTAGACTGACCATAACAGCTGAAACACAGCAGTACCTTCTCCTAGACTGACCATATCAGCTGAAACAGAGCAGTACCTTCTCCTAGACTGACCATATCAGCTGAAACAGAGCAGTACCTTCTCCTAGACTGACCATAACAGCTGAAACAGAGCAGTACCTTCTCATCCACACAGCTAGACTGACCATAACAGCTGAAACACAGCAGTACCTTCTCCTCCACACAAGGGGATGAGGTGAGAAGGGGAGAAGGGGAGAAGGTAAGAAGGTGAGAAGGTGAGAAGGGGAGAATGGGATGAGGTGAGAAGGTGAGAAGGGGATGAAGTGAGACAGGGAGAAGGTGAGAAGGGGAGAAGGGGAGAAGAGGGTGAGGTGAGAAGGTGAGAAGGGGATGAAGTGAGACGGGAAGAAGGGGATGAGGTGAGAAGGTGAGAAGGGGAGAAGGGGATGAAGTGAGACTTGGATAAGGTGAGAAGGGGAGAAGAGAATGAGGTGAGAAGGGGAGAAGGGGATGAGGTGAGAAGGGGAGAAGGGGAGAAGGGGAGAAGGTGACGAGGTGAGAAGGTGAGAAGGGGATGAAGTGAGACAGGGAGAAGGTGAGAAGGTGAGGTGAGAAGGTGAGAAGGTGATGAGGTGAGAAGGTGAGAAGGGGATGAAGTGAGACGGGGAGAAGGTGAGAAGGTGAGGTGAGAAGGGGAGAAGGGGAGAAGGGGATGAAGTGAGAAGGGGAGAAGGTGAGAAGGTGAGGTGAGAAGGGGAGAAGGTGAGAAGGGGAGAAGGTGAGAAGGGGATGAAGTGAGAAGGTGAGAAGAGGATGAGGTGAGAAGGGGAGAAGTTGAGAAGGGGGGAAGGGGATGAGGGGAGAAGGTGAGAAGGGGATGAAGTGAGAAGGTGAGAAGGGGAGAAGGTGATGAGGTGAGAAGGTGAGAAGGGGAGAAGGGGATGAAGTGAGACGGGGATAAGGTGAGAAGGGGAGAAGAGGATGAGGTGAGAAGGGGAGAAGTTGAGAAGGGGAGAAGGGGAGAAGGGGATGAGGTGAGACGGGGAGAAGGTGAGAAGGTGAGAAGGGGAGAAGGGGATGAAGTGAGACGGGGAGAAGGTGAGAAGGTGAGGTGAGAAGGGGAGAAGGGGAGAAGGGGATGAAGTGAGAAGGGGAGAAGGTGAGAAGGTGAGGTGAGAAGGGGAGAAGGTGAGAAGGGGAGAAGGTGAGAAGGGGATGAAGTGAGAAGGGGAGAAGTTGAGAAGGGGAGAAAGGGATGAGGGGAGAAGGTGAGAAGGGGAGAAGGTGATGAGGTGAGAAGGTGAGGAGGGGAGAAGGGGAGAAGAGGATGAGGTGAGAAGGGGAGAAGGTGAGAAGGGGAGAAGGGGAGAAGGGGATGAGGTGAGAAGGGGAGAAGGTGATGAGGTGAGAAGGTGAGAAGGGGAGAAGGGGATGAAGTGAGACGGGGATAAGGTGAGAAGGGGAGAAGAAGATGAGGTGAGAAGGGGAGAAGTTGAGAAGGGGAGAAGGGGAGAAGGGGATGAGGTGAGAAGGTGAGAAGGGGAGAAGAGGATGAAGTGAGACGGGGAGAAGGTGAGAAGGTGAGGTGAGAAGGGGAGAAGGGGAGAAGGGGATGAAGTGAGAAGGGGAGAAGGTGAGAAGGTGAGGTGAGAAGGGGAGAAGGTGAGAAGGGGAGAAGGTGAGAAGGGGATGAAGTGAGAAGGTGAGAAGGGGATGAGGTGAGAAGGGGAGAAGTTGAGAAGGGGAGAAAGGGATGAGGGGAGAAGGTGAGAAGGGGATGAAGTGAGAAGGTGAGAAGGGGAGAAGGTGATGAGGTGAGAAGGTGAGGAGGGGAGAAGGGGAGAAGAGGATGAGGTGAGAAGGGGAGAAGGTGAGAAGGGGAGAAGGGGAGAAGGGGATGAGGTGAGACGGGGATAAGGTGAGAAGGGGAGAAGGGGAGAAGGGGATGAGGTGAGAAGGGGAGAAGGGGATGAGGTGAGAAGGGGATGAGGTGAGAAGGGGAGAAGGTGAGAAGGTGAGAAGGTGAGAAGGTGAGAACGGGAGAAGGGGATTAGGTGAGAAGGGGAGAAGAGGAGAAGGTGAGAAGGGGATGAGGTGAGAAGGGGAGAAGGGGATGAGGTGAGAAGGGGAGAAGGGGATGAGGTGAGAAGGGGAGAAGGGGATGAGGTGAGAATGGGAGAGAAAACATCCTGTCATTTAAAAAAAAAAGTTTTTCTCTTTCCATTACCTGGATGAATGAAAGGAATATGAGAGAGCTGGAGATAAAGGGAGAGAAAGAGAGAGATAAATGGAGAGAGAGAGATCAAGCGAGAGAAAGAGATACAGGGAGAGAAAGAGATGGAGAGAGATAGAGTGAGAGATAGAGATCAATCGAGAGAAAAAGAGAGATAAATGGAGAGGAAGAGAGAAAGGGAGAGAAAGAGAGAGATAAAGAGAGAGAGAGAGATAGAGATAAAGGGAGAGAAAGAGAGAGATAAAGAGAGAGAGAGAGAGATAAAGGGAGAGAAAGAGAGAGATAAAGAGAGAGAGAGATAGAGATAAAGGGAGAGAAAGAGAGAGATAAAGAGTGAGAGAGATAGAGGAAGAGTCTGTAGACAGAGGACAGAGGGGAAACAGACACATTCCTTTATTAAGGAGAGAACAGGGGAGAAAGGGAGGACAAGAAGAGAAAGGGAGAGGAAGAAAGAGAGAGCAGAGAGAGATGAGGAGAGAGAGAGTAGGAGAGAGAGAGAGAGGAGGAGAGAGAGAGAGAGCGAGAGAGGGAGAGAGAG